>NC_047104.1:123965433-124027950 GCF_902500255.1 Thalassophryne amazonica
TTTGCAAGGAAATGGCGGAACGACTGGAGAAGCGTGACTGCATCAAATTTTTCCACAAACTGAGCAATAGCCAGGTGGAAACCATTCGGATTATTCAGACGGCTTTTGGTGACGATCCTCTGGGCATCACACAGATTAAGGAGCGGTACAACCGGTTTAAAGACGGCCGCACAACAGTGGAGAGTGCGCCGCGCTCCGATCGGCATCAACACGCTGAAACGATGTGGGACCGTCGTGTGATTTGTGGAAGAGGTGGACATCAGCACTTTTTTTGCACATTCCACTGTGAAAGAAGATTTTGCCATGAAAAGAGTGGCAAAGAAATTCATCGGCACGAAGCTGATGGCGCAGCAACAGCGCCTCCGTGATGAAGTCTCACAGGACATGTTGTAACATGCCCAGCTCGTCAACCATTCGGAAGATTCAGTTGGCTTTTGGTGGCTTTTCAGTCGTGTGACTATCTGAGAAATTGTGGACAAGCTGGACATGTCAGGGCATGTCCTGTGAGACTTCATTACGGAGGCGCTGTTGCTGCGCCATCAGCTTCGTGCCGATGAATTTCGCCGCCACTCTTTTCATGGCAAAATCTTCTTTCATAGTGGAATGTGCCAAAAAAGTGCTGATGTCCACCTCTTCCGCAATTTCTCTGATAATCACACGATGGTCCCACATCATCACAGCGTTCACTTTGGAAATGACCCGGTCGTTTCAGCGTGTTGATGCCGATTGGAGCGTGGCTCGTTCTCCACTGTTGTGTGGCCGTCTTTAAACCGGTTGTACCGCTCCTTAATCTGTGTGATGCCCAGAGGTTCGTCACCGAAAGCCATCTGAATAATCCGAAAGGTTTCCACCTGGCTGTCGCCCAGTTTGTGGCAAAATTTGATGCAGTCGCGCTGCTCCAGTCGTTCCACCATTTCCTTGCAAAGAAAAAACGAAGAGAGACTACACCCATCCTCACACAAAGACTGCGTAGAAGCAAATGACGCAACCGATAAGCGTGAAAAAAAATCACGCATGCGCACGAAGGTTCAAGGTTGGCTCATGCAAGCATATGTGATTCAAATCCATCAGGTTTTTGAAAAAAAATAAAAAGGTCAGATACTTTTCTAACAGACCTCGTATAAATGCAGTCAATTTATAGATTTGTTTTTTCAGGAACAGTGGTACCCACTGACCCCCCACCCCAAAATGCGAGGTGCTTGGCTCGGAAAAATGTCAGGTGCTCAGAAATACAAAAGCAAAAGTCAAGTGATGTGCCCATTATTTTGTGCCAGTCCAGCATTTGTGGTTAAAAAAGAAAGAAAACAAAACAAAACCTACTGTTCACAGAACATTGCAGAAATATTTTCAAATTAAAGAATACCACAAGATGAGGATCACTCAGTTTGCACCTCACTATATATATATATATATATATATATATATATATATATATATATATATATATATATATTTGGGTGCAAGCAAAATTTAATGCCCATATTTGTCATCACAATCCTCCCACTCTGTTCAATTCAATTTATTTCATTTATACGAGGTCTGTTAGAAAAGTATCCGAACTTTTTATTTTTTTCAAAAACCTGATGGATTTGAATCACGTGTGCTTGCATGAGCCAACCTTGAACCTCCGCGCGCATGCGTGAACTTTTCCACACCTGTCGATTGCATCATTTTCTGGTAAGCAGCCTTTGTGTAAGGTGTGTGTCGTGCGCTCGGCGTTTTTTTCATTCCAAGGAAAAAGACGGAACGACTTTAGCAGCTCAGCATCAAATTTTGCCAGAAACTGGGCGACAGCCAGGTGGAAACCATTCGGATTATTCAGACGGCTGTCGGTGACGATCCTATGGGCATCACACAGATTAAGGAGCGGTACAACCGGTTTAAAGACGGCTGCACAACAGTGGAGAGCAAGCCACGCTCCGGTCGGCCATCAACATGCTGAAATGACCAGATAATTTCCAAAGTGAACGCTGTGGTGATGCAGGACCATCGTGTGACTATCTGAGCAATTGCGGAAGAGGTGGACATCAAGCACTTTTTCGGTGCATTCCACTGTGAAAGATTTTGCCATGAAAAGATTGGCGGCGAAATTCTTTCCTGAAGCTTCTGACGGCGGAGCAGAAGCGCCTCCGTGCTGAAGTCTCACAGAACATGTTGTGACATGCCCACCTCTTCCACAATTTCTCGGATAGTCACACGACTGAAAAGTCACCGACAGCCGTCTGAATAATCCGAATGGTTTCCACATGGTTGTCGCCCAGTTTCTGGCAAAATTTGATGCGGTGCTGCTCTAGTCATTCCGTCTTTTTCCTTGGAATGAAAAAACGCTGAGCGCACGACACACATCCCACACAAAGGCTGCTTAACAGAAAATTATGCAATCGACAGGCGTGGAAAAGTTCACGCATGCGCATGAGGGTTCAAGGTTTGCTCGTGCAAGCACACGTGATTCAAATCCATCAGGTTTTTGAAAAAAATAAAAAGGTCCGATACTTTTCTAACAGACCTCATATAGCACCAAATCACAACTAAGCTGCCTCAAAGCGCTCTACACAAGTAAGGTCAGCAGCTATTGGCAGATCTCAGGATGCATGTGGACTCACTCTTTCATCAAACGTTACGCCCATAAACCCTGATAAAGTACATACATACAACACAGACTGGAGCTTATGTGGCCCACAAGGTGCCAGTTTGTAACCCTCATTCATATGATGCAGAATGGCAGACTTGATGTCCCACAAACCATCTCACTGCAACTTAAGAAATCAGATCGAGTTTTTTTGTTGTTTCTTCTTCCACAACGTTGGTTTTATCAGCACTGATTCTGGTATGAAATGAGTTATTGAGGAGTTTTAACAGTGTGAATGGTGAGTGCGTTTCTTGGAGAAAAAGTACGTGCGACGCACATGCGGAGGTGGAGGTTTGTTGTCGGGAGACATGTTTTTGTTTTGTTTTTTTAATTAGTCAAAATCTGTGGAGGACATGTCAGATTCTTACATCTTCTATTGACAGCTCTGATTACTTTGATGTGGACCACAGTAGGAGCTTTGATGGATATTTGGATGTATTTTTTGTTGGCGTTAAAATATTTCTGGCGTGGCAGGGGTTCTCGTTATCTTGGTGGACAGACAGGCTTATACTGCATGGCAAACACTGAAAGTAGATTGATCAAAGACTGATGTTTTCTTTTAGTTACTAAAAATACATTTCTACTAAGTATTATTAATATTAAAAATATATGCGTTAGACCTCAGGGTGCTGTCAATTTCAATTTATTTTGTTTAAAAAACAAAGTAAATAAATAAAATATAGATGCCCTGTCCTGGGCACTACATTATTTACTTCCTAATTCTTCACTATAACATTCTGAGGATATCTGGTACACATTTCCATTTCTGCATATAGGACACTCCTATTTCCACTCTGACACCATCTTCCCTTTCTGACTGCTCACTTTAAATTAAATCTTCGTTTTCCTGTAACTTTTTCAAACATGAGATAAAAGTGACATTCTGCTCTTCTGTACTAAATCCACTCTTTCCAAATCTGTCAGTTTCTCTCTGTTAACAATTGCACAAGTCCTCCATGCCCTCAGGTTGAGTGTCTAGGTGTCATCCTTGATGGCACCTCATCTTTCCAAGCACACATCTATAATAGTCTGCAGATTTCCATTTATATAACAAACATCTCCATCTGTCTTTCACATACAAGAGAACCGCTATCCATGTATTTCATACTGATAACTGGAGTTCTCTTCTCTCTGGTCTTACTCAGAAACTGCTCTTGACATTTCAACTGATCCAGAATTCAGTTGCCCAGATAATCACCAGAACCTCTTTCACAGAGCTCATCACCTCCATCCTCCAACTACACTTTCCCAATCTTAGTCAATATTCTATTGAAAACCAAGTTCCCCTTCTTGCTTTTAGTTCTTAATATTCACCTCTCTCACTGATCTCCTCCTCTACCTTTGTTTCACCACCCCCATGCATACTGTCACCCTCTCAATGCATCTACGGCCCAGCTGACCAGTATGAGGTCGAGAGCCTGTAGCAACATTTCCCTTCACCAGTAGAACACTCTACCACACAATACATCCAAAATATAAAGTCTCTCTCCTTACCTTTACTACCTGTCTAAAACCCACCGTTTCAAGTGGGATTATTCTCTTTAACATGAATCCAACGGTGAAGCCACTGTGCACTGCAGTTGTACTATACTTTCTGTAATAGAATACTGCTGCGTCTATGTTCTAGTGACTTTGCAGCATTTACTGTGTTTATAAGGTGCATCCAAAGAGGTTAATAAATGAGAACTAGAGTCTGCAGTTGCACTGAGCCGTGTCCTGGCAAGGAGGCGTGGCCGCCATTTTAATTCCGGGCAACTCAGCAGGCAGTAGGTATTACTATCATCAAGAAACAGGAGGAATATGCCGGAAAGCTGCGCATGTTGGCAAAGCCACAAACGGAGGAAGAAGGGAAACATTGCCTTCCATAAGTAAGTGGTTTTGGTTATTCTTGTCACCTTGTCCGTGACATTTGGTTGATAAACAGGTGTATGTTTCCTGCCTGTGCCGTCCGAGGACACAGACTATTTTATTAACTCTTTATGTCTAGTTGATATTTACTCCTGCTAGACCGATGTCTAGTTAAAATACTTGTCATTAGTAATAAAATTGTTCAACAAGACCGACTATTTTTTTAATTTGCACCTTAAATAACCGACCCCCTGCTCAGAGATTATAATGATTGTGCTGCTCAGTCACAGCCTCACACAGATGTGCACCCACATCACTGACTTCATGAACAAAACTCCGTCAATAAAGGATAATTGTGTAAAAATGTAATACAATGGTCCCTAATTTATCACGGGAGTTATGTTCTAAAAATAACCCACAATAGCGTTTTTTGAACGTGTTCAGTTGGGAATCCCCATTGAAAATACATTAACATCCGGGAACTTCGTCAATATTTTGGTCGGTTAGGAGGTGTCATGTCGCTGTCCATGAAGAGACATTCGCGTTTAAGTAGGCAGCATTGGGAGTGCAGACTCTAGTCCTCATTATTAACCTTTGGGGATCACCTGAGTGTCACGAAAGGTTCATTTTCAGTACAGTATGGGAACAAAATGCAAAACTTAAATTTGCTTGTTGTTTAAACCAACAATTTACTGCAGCATTATACAAACATAAAAATAAAACACTTGCAACATGCTGTCTGGTAATAAGTTTAAACCCCTTCTAAGCCTGTATATCCCATCGATGGGAAATTTGACATTTTTATTTGTGAGACACTGACAAGCCAAAAGGAGGCGGGTGGTAGGGGGTTAAATAAAATGTTCTCAAACAACAAATATGTCAAATAATGCTGTCAATTTCCTGAAAGCTGCGCTCCTCATGCGGTATAAATTCACACACACACACACACACACACAGTGTAAATATAAGGTCTTACCTATGCGTTTTAATTAAGAAAAGTCACTCTGCGGCACTCCGCTCCTTCAGATCAGTGAGCGGAGCGGAGCCTCCCCCCCCTTCCCCACCAGTTCTCTGTCTTGGTGCAACAAGTCAAAAAAGTCACAGGGCTTCAATATCGTCTCATTTTCCACAGCCTCTATGCGATCCTGGCTACACACGCGATGAAATCTCAAGAAAAAGTTATAAAATTATTCAGTTCTCCATGTGGAGCAAGGGCACCGTGCGCGCGCTGGATGACGTGCGTCAATATTTACATGCAACACTTCAGGGAAAAAAACATTTACGGTATGTATTTAATTAAAAGTTTAAAAATCTTTCTGTCCAACACCTTTCTGTGTAAATATCTCATGTTACAACGTGGAGACCCGCAGCTTATAGACAAGTGCGGCGTATTTATGTACAATTTCTTTTTTCTTTTTAAAATTGGTGGGTGCAGCTAATATTCAGGTGCGCTCTATAGTCCAGAAATTACATTAAACACACGCAACACGAACTCACCCGTGCACAGCCATGTACCGAACCGAACGTCCCGTACTGAAACGGTTAAATACACAATACAAATACATGTATCGTTACACGCTTAGTTAACAATAGTATGCATATTCTTCAGGGTAAGTACAACAACATTTCCAAGTAACTTAACAGCTCTTAAACTTTATATAAATCAATCAATACCTAAAGATGTGTGAGTAAGCTCACAAAATGATTCCCCCAAACAGTTGCTTGAATGCATTATACATCAGTGGAAGTGAACCTTCTTTAATTAATAATGAACTAGTGCATAGCCTGTGGGGATCCACAGGCTCTTGATTGGTAGTGATTATAAAATAGGTAGTTCACATTTTTCAAGTGTGGTAATAAATTATGCAAAGTTTCTATAATTATTTGGATGGCGTGCGAGTCCAGAATGTAATTATCAATGTCCATTGTTCACTGTTAGCTAATAAACCTAATTTCCCCCAAAATAGTCCTATCAACTTTCTGTTTTTGGAGGGTTCATCTCAGACCCAAAATACATAAGCATACCAAATGGCAAATGTCAGCTCTCCCCAGTTTCTCCGTGACCGAAGCCATACACATGCACGCACACAGAGGCCACTTGACTATTAAACATCTATGGTTGCATGTTGTAACATTTCTAAAGAAAGCAAACTTGAAAAAAGGAATGAGGTGAGTACTGGAAGTTTCCAAAGTATCTATGACAACTCTGAAGGAGTTACAAGCTGTAAATGCAACTGGAGGAACTGGAAAGAGGGCAACGTTTGTTAGTTGCTTTACCAGTTGCACCTTGAGGGTACAGAAGCACAAAGACTTTAAAACACTCAAAATTTCAGCACCAGTTTGTTACAGACCACAGGGGAGCACCAGCCCAGATTTAATCTCCGTCTATGGGAAGCCATCATGGACTCAGAAAGGAGATTTCGCAGTTGACAGAGACCAATGAATGTGCTAAACTCGATCATAGAGGCTTGAAAAGACTTCTTGTGAGACGATCACAAGATAAGAAATTATAATAAAGAAATAAAGTGAAGAAGATGACCAATGATCTGCAAAGAATCTATGAAGAGTGCCTCAAAAAAAAAAAAAAAAAAAATCAAGAGGCAACACTCAGTCAAAATTAAAACCAAATTAGATGTGAGATTAACAGTAACTCTCTTCACAGAAGAGCCACCTGATCAATTCTCCTAATCAGCAACATATTCCATCTAAAGCGGTTGAGTCCCTTAGACCTTGTTCAAACTAACAACAATCTGATTTGCGTACATATCAGATTTGAATCAGATTCCAGCCTGCAAGTCTCAGACAAAAGTCAGATGAAATTAGTATTTTCTCAGTCAGTTTCAAGTGTCAATCGTGGGTTTGAATTGTGAGTCAAATTGCAATTTTGCTAATGCATTTGTCTTTATGCTCAGATTGGATTCAGACTGGATTTTGTTACATCTGTGACTTTTCACTTAAAGTACATAAAGATCCCCCATGTGAGCTTACATGGTGACAGCTGTGATGACACCTGTCACTCTTTAGTCAGCCAGGTGACAGAAGAAGAGGGAGGAAAAAAAAAAATACCTGCGTGCACACACAAACACACAAAGGCCAAAACTAATAAGTAAAAATCATGCTCCAAAAAGAAAGTTCAGATGACACCTCATGCCTGAAATGCGTGTCCCACCAAATACACGCAAGAGTCTGGTGTGTATGTGTGTATTTACACTGAGTTTCAGCTGCTACCCGGCTCAGTCTGTCCACAACATTTAAAGTCTTATTACACACTGCATTTTACGTGACTATTTTTGGACATGACTCCTATAGTCCAGACTCAGTTTAGATTACAACTGGTGTTTTGTTTGTTTTAATTATGGCTTGTTTGATGATCAAACTGTCACCTAAGAGCACGCCTCACACTGTTTTATAATACATAAAGTGCATATCACTACTAAATAAAATGTCAAATGAGCTGACTATTATGAATAAATAAAGAATTAAATAAAGAATTTCAAAAATATTGATATATTGCATGTTATTTTTGGTGCCATATGCCCTGAGAAATTAAGTCAAACAAGGGGAATTTAGCTGGATTTCACCAGCTGCTGATAAACACTCAGAAACATGAACTGTTCATGAAACGAGACTTAAATGACATCACATACAATAACAACCCCTTGGGAAAAAAAAAAAAAAACCTCCAGAGGGAGTTTTTCCCCTACCACTGTTGCTCAAGTGCTTGACTGGGGAATTTTGGCAAAGTTACACCTTACCCTGTTATACACCTTGGGTTGACTTTTGTTGTGACTTGGTGCTATATAAAGAAAATTTAACTGAAAGGCACCATTAAATTAATTAAATGAGCCAGACCAGCATTATTACTTTGGCGAGAACGTGCATTTTTCATAAAGTTCATCAATACCCATCAAAACTAATGCACAGAAAATTAGGCAATGTATTTCCTGGAACCACACACATATCTATAAGCAAATTTGGCCTAGCTCTGAACAGATATGCAGATCTGGAAAATTATTGACCTTTTGTGGAGGTATAATGTAACTGTAATGAATACACTTGTAAATTTTTCCTAATTTGCTTCTTTTCTCTAAAATTCTAAAATAACTTAGAATGCAGAGTGAGTGCATGCATGTGGAAAGGATATAGCCATTTTGGTGAAAAACATGTCACTGGGGTCATCAGGGGAGGAAAAAGTCTCCAGGTCTCTCTCCAGCTGTAGCAGCTGCCTCTCCATCTGCCTGAGGCTCTTCTCAAGATTCTCTGCAGACACTGACACAGAAACAAACAACCACACAGACCCATGTGACAAAGAAATAAGGAACAAAGCAAAATGACAAATAAATGGCAAACAATAAAATGCATCATTATTTTCAAATAGAAAAACATACTAAAGAGCAACTAATATGGGGAGCTCTATTTATAAGCAAATCAATTATATGTTCACATTGACAACATAAACAACAAAAAGAACAGTTAAAGCCAGCCACTCTCAGCCCAATGATGTGATATGAATGTGCATTTTGCTAGAATATTACAGAAATGCAAGGCATTTTGACAGATGTGTTGACGGTTAGAGGGCGCCACAATGCCACATTTCGAACATGTTCAAAACTTCTACAATGCAACCCAAGCCATATTTTCCGTCAGTGTTTCCTCCATAATAGTATTCCCATTCTCCACGTAATGTGGAGTTGCATCAGGAAGGCCAAACATGCCAAATCAACATGCAGTGGTTTACCGGTGTTTGTGGTTTGGGATGAACATGTTGCACAGGGGATGGCAATGACTGGTGGCATTCATGTGAATGATAGGTCAAATTTACAAAAAGATTGCAGCAAACTGACAAAATTGTAAGGTTGCACAGAATTCAAGGGGATTGGCTGAAGTGGTGTTAATTCTGTGTGCTGTGTACAGCAGCTCAGAGAGCGTCTCTCTGCTGCAGAGCGCAGCTGAAAGCAGCTTTTCTCTGCCTCTGAGTAAAAGACAAAACTTCATCAAAATCCTTCATTAAATAATCCACAGGTCCTCCTTTGTCCATAGCTGCTGTTGCATTGAGAAACTAAAGGTTTATTTTACAGATTGAAGGCTTTGTGTTTCTAAAAAGCTCTGTGTTCCTTCAGGAGAAAACAGCAGAGACGGTTTATTTGAGGCTAAACAAGGATAGAGAGGGGAGCAGGGGGAGAGAGTGAGACAGACAGGACAGAGGGAGGGGGCAAGCAAGGTTTCTGTGTAGGCTCTCAGTTGTCCAGGTGGTTTCCATAGTAGAGAAGCTTGAATCTTCGACTGGACTGGGTTGCTTGACGCAAGGACGTTTCGCTTCAAATCACAGAAGCGTCCTCAGTTAAGCTTCTGTTTGTTCTTCTCAACAAGGGTCAGACAGAAGTCAGACTACCAGAGCAAGAATTTTAGCTGAGCAAGCTTCTGCGATTTGAAGCAAAACGTCCTAGCGTCAAGCAACCCAGTCGAGTCGAAGATTCAAGCTTCTCTACTATAGGCAAACAAGGTGTTCAGGAAGCAGAGGAAGGAAGACATATAGTCCCTACTGCAGAAACAGCCAAGAGGAAGAGGAGACGACAGCAGCCTCGGCGCGCATAGCTGTTCACCTACACAAAGTGCAGCAGAGGCTACCATTCCAGGAATGGGCCTGTCAGCTACTCTCAAGGGTGCAGCACCTCCACCTCCTGAAGTTGCACCGTCTCTCATAGCCAGATGCCACATACATACATACATACATACATAGTTACACAAACACGATCAGAATATAATGACTTTACTAACAGACATGCAAAGCAAATGCTTGCTGTGTGTGCTTATACCGTCCACAGCAACATAAAGAGAGAATATTATCCAAAATGAATACTCCCCTCAAAAAAGTAACAAAGCTGCGGTAATCTTTATAAGGACATATTGTTTGGCTTTAGTCATGTGAACAGGTAGAGACAGGGGGGAGATCACGAAAACACTGTTCAAATTTTTCTTCAGATGGTTATGGCTGACACCTTAAGCTATTCATTAAACACATATGGCTTAAATTACGCTGATTAGGGCCTGTTTGACAAAAAAAAGGGGGGGAAAGCATAAGCTGCTTAATTTTAAGTCGTTTCAAATTTCCCTTGATCCCTAACACATTACGGGAAAGAAAAAAAAAGATGAGAACTTCAGCATCGTTAAGCTTCTTGCTGATTTATGGTTCAAATCTCAACTGGTGATGGGACCATGCTGTCTGATGTGCAGCACAAATTTGTTCCCTCCCCAACTTCAACAAAGTGATAGTGTGGTCATTTCATTCTGAGTGAAAGAGTTATTCCACAGAGTCAGTTTCCCTCAAGGGGCTGACAGGAAAACTCACTGAGGCACTTTTCATTTTGCTGTCACTTGTGATTGAGGAATGGGCTAAATATACTGCAACAACAAAGAAAAGACTATTTGACGAAAATCACCACATAAATCTCACTGCATCGACTCAATCTGCACTTGATAAATTATCACTTCCACACCTCGTTCAGTTCATGCTCACTTTCCCCACAAAATGATACTTATGTTCTTTTGACAATATGGTGGAAGTCTTTATCATCATCCCGCCTTTCTTTCCTTTCCCCGTCACTTCACTGATGATAGCCACTGATTGTAATACTTAGGATTCAGTCAATGTTATCGGTAATAGCACAGAACTCTTATTTTAGCCACAAAGTACATTACATTCAAGATTAACTGCAGTGCTGCCAGGCAGATTTGAGTACCTACCTGTTAAATGTTTTGTAGTAGAGAACTGGTCACAGAAAAGAAAAAAAAAGGTAATTTCCTTTGTACATTTTGGTTGTGTAATGTTCATTTACAACTGTGAGGGTTTTCTCTCTGTGCTGATTAAACCGCAGCAGCTCTCTGGCACGCAAAGGATTATGGGCTACGGTCTGAGCGCCAGTCGATGGCAGTATTCTATCTATTTTGACCGCGGGTATATCAGACGGTTGTCTAATCACTTGGCTTAGCTTTTGCAAATGGCTTTTTTTTTTTTTTTTTTACAAATAAAAAAATGGTATACGAGGGCTGTCAATAAAGTAACGGTCCTTTTTATTTTTTTCAAAAACTATATGGATTTCATTCATATGTTTTTACGTCAGACATGCTTGAACCCTCGTGCGCATGCGTGAGTTTTTCCACGCCTGTCGGTGACGTCATTCGCCTGTGAGCACTCCTTGTGGGAGGAGTCGTCGAGCCCCTCGTCGGAATTCCTTTGTCTGAGAAGTTGCTGAGAGACTGGCGCGTTGTTTGATCAAAATTTTTTCTAAACCTGTGAGACACATCGAAGTGGACACGGTTCGAAAAATTAAGCTGGTTTTCAGTAAAAATTTTAACAGCTGATGAGAGATTTTGAGGTGATTCTGTCGCTTTAAGGACTTTTCACGGTGCGAGACGTCGCGCAGCGCTCTCAGGCGGCGTCATCAGCCTGTTCAAGCTGAAAACCTCCACATTTCAGGCTCTATTGATCCAGGACGTCGTGAGAGAACAGAGAAGTTTCAGAAGAAGTCGATTTCAGCATTTTATCCGGATATTCCACTGTTAAAGGAGATTTTTTTAATGAAAGACGTGTGGACGGGTCCGCGCGTCGGGACGCAGCCGACGCGGTGCGGCGGCACAGGAAAAACGCCTCCGTGTTGATAACCATTTGTAAAATCCAGGCGGCTTTTGATGGCTTTCAGTGGAGTGAGTATATGAGAAATTGTTTAACAGGCAGGACATGTTCCAACTTGTCCTTAAAGCTTTCAACAGAGGTGTTTTTCCTGTGGCGGAGCGTCGCGGCGGCTGCGTCCCGACGCGCGGACCCGTCCGCACGTCTTTCATTAAAAAAATCTCCTTTAACAGTGGAATATCCGGATAAAATGCTGAAACCGACTTCTTCTGAAACTTCTCTGTTCTCTCACGACGTCCTGGATCAATAGAGCCTGAAATGTGGAGGTTTTCAGCTTGAACAGGCTGACGACGGCGGCTGAGAGCGCTGTGCGACGTCTCGCACCGTGGGAAGTCCTTAAAGCGACAGTATCACCTCAAAATCTCTCATCAGCCGTTAAAATTTTCACTGAAAACCAGCTTAATTTTTCGAACCGTGTCCACTTCGATGTGTCTCACAGGTTTAGAAAAAATTTTGATCAAACAAAGCGCCAGTCTCTCAGCAACTTCTCAGACAAAGGAATTCCGACGAGGGGCTGGACGACTCCTCCCACAAGGAGTGCTCACAGGCGAATGACGTCACCGACAGGCGTGGAAAAACTCACGCATGCGCACGAGGGTTCAAGCATGTCTGACGTAAAAACATATGAATGAAATCCATATAGTTTTTGAAAAAAATAAAAAGGACCGTAACTTTATTGACAGCCCTCGTATTTTACAAAAGCACTTTTATATGTAAACACTAACACACCAAACATTAACATGTTGGTTTTTGAATAGAATGTAGGAATCAACCAATCAGTGTTAGCGGAGGCTCATTTTACCCATAATCCCTTTGGCATCTGTCTGTGTTAGTTACAAAACTTCAGAATGAGTGCATTATTTAAAATTAAAAGATATGTTATATTTTAACTTTGTACAAATGACAGAATTGACATTAATGGAGTTCTCCTATCCGGATTAATTTGATATATAAATCTAAACCATAAGTCAAAACTGCTTTATTTTCCAAGACCTCTGCCTCATGGCAGCACTGCTAAATACTGCACAAAGACAGAAGTGCTGACTCATTGTTTGGGTTTGTGGTCAATTTGATGCTACCAGAAGAAATTGTAGTTTTAAAATTCAAAATCAGCTTGTTAGCAGCTGCAAGTGTACTAGAGACAATACTGAAACTTATCTGTTAGCTGTAGCTTCCGATAATTTCTTGGCTGGTTTATCAGTTTAGCTTCATAAAAGACAACTTTTCAGTTAACTAATTAGCTGTTATCGAAGCTAACGTTTTGGTTAGCTGTGCCCACCATTGGTTGTTAGAAGGATCCCGCAGGTAGAAGAGCAAGTGAACAGTACATAACACACCGGTACCAGTGCAACACACAGACTATACTGAACCGCTTAAAAAATAAAATAAAATACAATAAAATCTGTGAGATCCAAAAATAAATAAATAAATAAAATAATGAAGTAATTATTTGTGTGGTAAGATGCAAGCAAAGGAGATAAAGCATACAACCCCAAATCAGAAAAAGGTGAGGGCTGCGTGACTTTCCAGCCATTGTTGTCTTTTGATTTTACAGAGGGGATATTAGAATGGCTCATTTTCATTTACGTAATATTGCAATGATTAGACTGGTCCTGTCTATGGCGGATGCAGAAATTTTCATTCATGCCTTGTCTTCCAGAATTGACCACTGTAAGGTTTTATTTTCTGTACTGGCACATAAGAGTGTGACATGTCATATGACACATAATACTGCTTCTAGAGTTTTGATGAAAACCAGGAGGTTCAATCACATCACACCCATTCTGGCTTAACTTCACTAGATCCTGTGACTATGACTCCATTGAAATTGGGGTTTGCAATCTGACTCGAGTGGGATTTGGGCCGAATATGGCTCGAGCCAGTTCGATTTTTCTGGATCTGAATGGCGGCAATCAGATTTAAGATGAATTGTTTTCTTGGTGATGAAAACAAACGTGGTATTGAAAACAAACACGAACACCATGTTCGAGCACAAGGGTGTCCATAAGTGCACGTGGCACCAGGACACCCTGAGCCGGAGGTCGATGATCGACGTTGTAGTCGTATCATCTGACCTTCGGCCACGTGTCTCGGACACTCGAGTAAAGAGAGGGGCAGATCTGTCGACCGATCACCACCTGGTGGTGAGTTGGATCCGCTGGGAGGGGAGGAAGCCGGCCAGACCCGGCAGGCCCAAACGTATCGTGAGGGTCTGCTGGGAACGACTGGCGGCACCCTCTGTCAGGGAGGTCTTCAACTCCCACCTCCGGGAGAGCTTCTCCCAGATCCCGGGGGAGGTTGGAGACAAAGTCAGAGTGGACCATGTTCTCCACCTCCATTGTTGATGCGGCCGCTCGTAGCTGTGGTCGCAAGGTCTCTGGTGCCTGTCGCGGCGGCAATCCCCGAACCCAGTGGTGGACACCGGAAGTAAGGGATGCCGTCAAGCTGAAGAAGGAGTCCTACTTATCTTTGTTGGTAGGTGGGACCCCAGAGGCAGCTGACAGGTACCGGCAGGCCAAGCGTGCCGCAGCCCGTGCGGTCACAGAGGCAAAAACTCGGGTCTGGGAGGAGTTCGGGGAGGCTATGGAGGAGGACTACCGGTCGGCCTTGAAGAGATTCTGGCAAACCGTCCGACGCCTCAGGAGGCGGAAGCAGCTCTCCACCGGCACTGTTTACGGTGCGGGTGGGGAGCTGTTGACCCTGACTGGGGATGTTGTTGGGCGGTGGAAGGAGTACTTCGAGGATCTCCTCAATCCCAACCGTCACGTCTTCCGAAGAGGAAGCAGAGACTGGGGACCCAGAGGCAGACTCATCCATTACCCAGGCAGAAGTCACCGAGGTGGTTAGAAAGCACCTCGGTGGCAAGGCTCCTGGGGTGGATGAAGTCTGTCCTGAGTACATTAAGTCTCTGGATGTTGTGGGACTGTCTTGGCTGACACGCCTCTGCAACATCGCGTGGCAATCGGGGACAGTGCCTCTGGATTGGCAGACCGGGGTGGTGGTCCCTCTGTTTAAGAAGGGGGACCGGACGGTGTGTTCCACTTATAGCGGGATCACACTCCTCAGCCTCCCCGGTAAGGTCTATTCCAGAGTACTGGAGAGGAGAATTCGACCGATGGTCGAACCTCAGATTCAGGAGGAGCAGTGTGGTTCCGTCCTGGTCGCAGCACACTGGACCAGCTCTACATGCTCCATCAGGTGCTCGAGGGTTCATGGGAGTTTGCCCAACCAGTCCACATGTGTTTTGAATCTGGAGAAGGCGTTCGACCGTGTCCCTCGGGGCGCCCTGTGGGGAGTGCACCGGGAGTAAGGGGTCCGGGGTCCTTTGCTAAGGGCTATCTGGTCCCTGTACGACCGCAGCAGGAGCTTGGTTCGCATTGCCGGTAGTAAGTCAAACCTGTTTCCAGTACACGTTGGCCTCCGCCAGGGCTGCCCTTTGTCACCGGTTCTGTTCATTATTTTTATGGACAAAATTACTAGGCGCAGCCAGGGTGTAGAGGGGGTCTGGTTTGGGAACCACAGAATCTCGTCTCTGCTGTTTGCGGACGATGTGGTTCTGTTGGCTTCATCAAATCAGGACCTTCAGCGTGCACTGGGGCAGTTTGCAGCCGAGTGTGAGGCGTCCGCGATGAAAATCAGCACCTCCAAATCCGAGGCCATGGTTCTTGACCGGAAAAAGGTGCTTTACCCTCTTCAGGTTGGTGGAGTGTCCTTCCCTCAAGTGGAGGAGTTTAAGTATCTCGGGGTCTTGTTCACGAGTGAGGGACGGATGGAGCGTGAGATCGATAGACGGATCGGTGCAGCGTCTGCAGTGATGCGGTCGCTGTATCAGACCGTCATGGTGAAGAGAGAGCTGAGTAGGGGGGCAAAGCTCTCGATTTACCGATCGATCTACGTTCCAATCCTCACCTATGGTCATGAGATTTGGCTCATAACCGAAAGAACGAGATCGCGGGTACAAGCGGCCAAGATGAGTTTCCTCCGCAGGGTGGCTGGGTGCTCCCTTAGAGATAGGGTGAGGAGCTCGGTCACTCGGGAGGAGGTCGAAGTCGAGCCACTGCTCCTCCACGTCGAAAGGAGTCAGTTGAGGTGGCTCGGGCATCTTTTCCGGATGCCCCCTGGACACCTCGCTGGAGAGGTGTTCCGGGCACGTCCCATTGGGACGAGGCCCCAGGGAAGACCCAGGACACGCTGGAAGGATTACATCTCTCGGCTGGCTTGGGAACGCCTTGGGGTTCCCCCGGAGGAGCTGGGGGAGGTGTTTGTGGATCGGGAGGTCTGGGCGGCTTTGCTTGAGCTGCTGCCCCCGCGACCCGACTCCAGATAAAGCGGAAGAAAATGGATGGATGTTTTCTTGGTAGGTTGAGCCAGATTTGCAGACGTCTGAGCACAAATGTGGCTAGAAGCCGGCTAGCTTGGGGATCATCAGTAAAGCACACAACATTCTTTCTATGCAGTGCCTTGTCACCACCCACACACACTGGTTCAGATGACTGAGTCAGGCAACTCATCACACTGGTCATTACAGCAGAATTTCTGTTGTGTGTACCAGCAAACTGCAGATGACAACATGAGGCACAGTCATTTTTCAATCATAACAACACGGGCTATAATTTACATAGTTCAAGGATACAACAGATTTTTAGTGTTGATTTTTAGTGTAAAAAGTTAACTATTTGTGAGGTCATGAATTAATTCCTTTCTGAAAAAGTTTCTGTTACAAATAAACTCTATCTAGTTTGTCCTTGTCGCTCCAATAAGCAGCAAAAGTAATTTTTTTTTTTTACTTTTCAAGGCAAGTGCCGTTGCTTAGCACAGCTGCCACCATCACAGCCAGAGGTGGCAGTTGGCTGCATTTTGTCTGTAATAATGAGGACAAACAAACAGCGAGAGATGGATTATTTAAGTGCAGAGAGTCGCCTGGCCTTAAATAGGTAAACCTGATAAATTAGTGTGATACTACAGAAAGGCATTCATTTACTATTAACTTCTAACTTCACGAAGAGTAAAAATGTTAAGGTGCCATCAGAGCCATGGTATCCCATTTTAATACAACACTGTGCAAATTGCTAAAATTCTGTTCTATTTTTTATTATTGTCTGTGTCATTATCACTGATGAATGATCATGCCTCGTTATCACCAGCAGTTTGCTCCAGCTGACGACACACACACACACACACACACACACACACACACACACACACACACACACACGGCTTGAATTAGGCTAAACTTAGTTTAGCGAGTGCAGGATGAGCCTGATTTGGAAAAACGGCTCCAAACACTATCCAGCTAGAAATGAATTCGTATTTAACACGGAGTAAGCCAGACTGCCAACCTCAGCCTGAACAAGGTGTAAGAGTAGACTTCAGTGAATTGTGGTGGCTGTAGCACGCCCATCCATTCAGAGCAGGTATCAATTTTTCAAGAATTCCATCGTGATGATGTGCACGGAGGTTGATTTCAACCCAGCTAACACGGAACGTCCATGCAACGTTGCTGGGAGGTTACATTTTCGTTGCACAACTGGGAACGTTCTGTCCACCTCCTGGCAACTTCCATCTTCCATTGTTACAGTTTTTGGACGTTTCTTTGGAACGTTGTACTTACGTTGAGGGGAGGTTCTATTAACTACATAATTCACCAGCCTTATCAATCTATATATTGATTGATAAGGCTGGTGAATTGGTATTGTTGTAAATTTAAATAAAGTGATTCCTGTATTTTCTTTCTTAACACTTATATTTTATAACTTGCTTAATTTTCCGAAAGTTTTCATTCTCAGGGATACTTTAGTAGGCCTACCGTCCCGATGATAGTCTAGTCCTGATTGACCAGTTGATTGCATGGGGCGAACTCCCGCGGTTCATTCTATCTGCGCATGCGCAGGGTCAAGAGGTCGTGAGGAGCTACAGTGGAGAGTGACGCGAGCGTATAATAGCGGAGGAAAAAGATCCCAAACTTATTTTCATCCAGAGTGGGAGGAAGATTATTTTTTCGTTTATTCAAATGGCAAATCCATCTGCCTAATTGCAATGCAAACGTGGCATTAACAAAGTAAGGGAATTTGGAGCTGCGTTTTAAGACGATCCACAAGAGCTACGATGCTAGCTTCCCGGCTAAAAGCCGGCTTGCAGCACAACAGGCCGTTTTCCCCCGGACAAATACCACCAGTAAGGCTGCAACCACAGCTTCTTATCGTGCCAGCCGTATTCTGGCAAAAAGAAAGAAATCATTCAAGGATGGTGAAATTGTGAAAGAAGCTTTCATGGAAGCTGCAGATGTGCTCTTTGCCGATTTTAAAAATCAGAAGGAGATCGTGTCTGCAGGATGTGCAGCTCTCAAGAAAGTCTGTTGCACGACGATGCGAGTTAATGGCGGAGGATATTGATCGGCAACCGAGGAATGATTTTGAGGTATGTGAGTGTTTTTCTCTGCAATTCAATGAATCCACTGATATTGTGGACGTGGCTCAGCTATGTGTTTTTATTAGAATGTTTTTTGACAACATGAATGTAAAAGAAGAACTGCTGAGCATTTTACCTTTGAAAGGCCACACGAGAGGCACAGATATGTTTCAGGTTTTTATGGAATTTGTAAATAAGAGCCAGATGCCCCTCTACAAACTCATTTCTATAACCGAGCTGCCAGCTCGATGCCATCTTAATAATGTATTTATACAAACAACCATGTCATCAAATTTCATTGCATGAGAGGCCTATTAACTGATCGAGTAGTTCTGTTGTGTTTATATACATGTTCCTGCTTTCAGCAGCATTGTAGCTGCTTCATGTATACTAAACTTGAAGCAACTTTGTAACAGAAGGTACGCAGCAACGACTCGACAGACTGGAGTCAAAGGTGGACCGCATACTACAACTACTGGTGAGGAATCAGGCTGCTGAAGAAGCTGACTGCACTGGAGATAATGCAGGCCAGACTTAAAACAACGGAGGAGCTGGACCAATTCAGCAAAATGCTGGAGGACCAGGAGTTTTTTGCAGAAGTGGTTATTTTCATAAAAGTTGCATATTGCCAATGCACACATACTTCTTTTTACTCTGTCATAGGTGAATCTGCTGAAACAGCTATCTGGATCAATGCTGAACTCCTTTGCCAGGACGATGCTCGGTGAAATTGGGATGTGGCGGTTGTGGGCTGGCGTCAGCCTCAAAGGATGGAAAGGGAAGAAAGCCCTGCAGCCTCTCACTCGCTAGAGTTTTGAAGAGTAAGTTATCAAGGTGTCTCACTGAGTCATTTAATTTTAGTTAGCAATTAAAAAGAATTTTATCGTTTCTCCAGTTAAAAAAGAGGAAAATACAAGACCGTTTTTTATTTTGTTTTTGTGACAGAAGCCTTCAGCAACAAGATGGAAATTTTACCAGATGCTATCGATGATGTGTTAACTGAAACACTGCGCCATGCAGCAAAGAGGGTAAGTAGTTAAACTTTTATAGCATCAGCAACTCACAGGTGACTTGTACTAGCACCATGGCCAAACCTAGTCATTCCCTTCAATCAAATCCCGGTCCAGAGTTGACTGTTTCAAGAGTAAAGACCGTGACCGGCTCACATGCACCCCAGCTCTTTGGAGCAATCTCTCTCTCTCTCAATCCGTTCCTCACATTCTGTATTCTCTTTCCGCAAACATCTTAAAACCTATCTGTGTGGGCTCACCTTCCCTCCATAGTGTAACTGTCACTCGGCTGTGTTGACAATTGGAATTCATTCATTCATTATTGGTTTATTTGACAGGGACAGTGCATATTAATGAACGTACAATTGTTTATAGACAGTATATATACACGAGGTCTGTCAGTAAAGTATAGGTCCTTTTTATTTTTTTCAAAAACTATATGGATTTCATTCATATGTTTTTACGTCAGACATGCTTGAACACTCGTGCGCATGTGTGCGTTTTTCCATGCCTGTCGGTGACGTCATTCGCCTGTGAGCACTCCTTGTGGGAGGAGTCGTCCAGCCCCTCGTCGGAATTCCTTTGTCTGAGAAGTTACTGAGAGACTGGCGCTTTGTTTGATCAAAATTTTTTCTAAACCTGTGAGGCACATCGAAGTGGACACGGTTCAAAAAATTAAGCTGGTTTTCGGTGAAAATTTTAGTGGCTGATGAGAGATTTTGAGGTGATACTGTCGCTTTAAGGACTTCCCATGGAGCGGGACGTCGCGCAGCGCTCCCAGGTGCCGTCGTCAGCCTGTTTCAAGCTGAAAACCTCCACATTTCAGGCTCTATTGATCCAGGATGACGTGAGAGAAGTTTCAGAAGAAGTAGGTTTCAGCATTTTATCCGGATATTCCACTGTTAAAGGAGATTTTTTTTAATGAAAGACATGCGGACGGATTGCAGTGTCAGATCGCAGCCGCCGCGACGCTCCGCCGCAGGAAAAACACCTCTGTTGGAAGCCTTAAGGACAAGTTGGAACATGCCCAACTGTTAAACAATTTCTCAGATACTCACTCCACTGAAAGCCATCAAAAGTCGCCTGGATTTTACAAATGGTTATCAACACGGAGGTGTTTTTCCTGTGCCGCCACACCGCGCCGGCTGCATCCCGACGCGCGGACCCGTCCGCACGTCTTTCATTAAAAAAATCTCCTTTAACAGTGGAATATCCAGATAAAATGCTGAAACCGACTTCTTCTGAAACTTCTCTGTTCTCTCACGATGTCCTGGATCAATAGAGCCTGAAATGTGGAGGTTTTCAGCTTGAAACAGGCTGACGATGGCGCCTGGGAGCGCTGGGCGACGTCCCACTCCATGGGAAGTCCTTAAAGCGACAGTATCACCTCAAAATCTCTCATCAGCTGTTAAAATTTTCACCGAAAACCAGCTTAATTTTTCGAACCGTGTCCACTTCGATGTGCCTCACAGGTTTAGAAAAAATTTTGATCAAACAAAGCGCCAGTCTCAGCAACTTCTCAAAGGAATTCCGACGAGGGGCTCGACGACTCCTCCCACAAGGAGTGCTCACAGGTGGATGACGTCACCGACAGGCGTGGAAAAACTCACGCATGCGCACGAGGGTTCAAGCATGTCTGACGTAAAAACATATGAATGAAATCCATATAGTTTTTGAAAAAAATAAAAAGGACCTATACTTTATTGACAGCCCTCGTACACACACCTATCTATCTATCTATCTATATATATATATATATATATATAGGGCACACACTTTAATGTAAATATGCCAGTTTTAGCATAATACTAATTTCCATCCGTAGTCTCCAGACATAAAATATAAAACACAGAGCATTTAACAAGCATAAAAACATTGATAATTTACAATATAATACACTGTCATATTTTAATACAACCCAGAGCCATATAAAGGAGGAGTTATCTGTTCCGGTCAAGATGGAGGTTAAAACGCTGTTGTCTCAATATAAAGTGCAGGAAAGTACTGAGGTAGAACTCAGTTGTAGGTGTGTACAGGTACAGTCAGTTTTATTATAAGATGCTGAATTAAAGTGCTTTGTCATGATAGTAAAGTGCTCGATACAGCTGCAGTATCTCTTTAAAGTGCTGGTGTGCATAAGCTTACCTATGCGTTGTTGTGTGCGTGTATATGAAAGTATATTGCTTTCGCATGTCTTTAACTCGTAATGATTACAGGTTTGGTTATCTTTCAGCCATGTTTTAAGCTGTGTCTTGAATAAAGCAAATGTGGGGCTGAACCTGATTGTCGTTGGCAGAGTATTCCATGTGCTATTGCCCCTAATAGAGAGTACATTTTGAGCAAAGACAGTTTTTCAAAATTTGATCTCGCAATCACACCTAGCGGAGGATCTGGTGTTAATTTCATTGTTACTTTTCCTGTTAATATAGTTCCTCAGAGGGAGTGGGGCCAAATTGTGTAGGGACCTGTACACAGCACAACACATTTTAAATAGCATGAAATTCTCAAAACTTAAAAGCTTATATTTTTCTAAGATTGGATGGTGATGAGAAATCTTTTTTTTTTTTTTTTGGTCCAATATTTTTATGGCTTTTTTGTACAATTGTTCTACTGGTTTCAGTACAGTTGTTCCTGCAAAGGACCGTGTTGTAATGCAATACTCTATATGTGACATGAAGTGTAAGTAAGATTTGGCCGCATCTATTGTAATAAACGGTCTTATCTGTTTAAAATTAGATCGATTGAACTTTATAGTGTGATTTACCTTTTTGATATGTTTTTTGAATGTAAGATTTGGGTCTAATATCACTCAGAAATATTTGAATTGGTTCACAAGCACAGTACTTCCAAAAAAACATGGGATCTGGCTAACTTAATTGGTCTTTTGGTGAACATCATACATACAGTTTTTTGGTGTTCAGCAGAAGACAATTTTTATGTAGTCCTTTGTGTATTTTACATAGTGCATTTGTGAGGTCTACAGATATTTTGTCACTCTTTCCCTGGGTCAAGATTACTGCGTCATCTGCATACATTTGCATATTTAGTTCAGAGCACACATCGGGGAGATCATTTCTATACAGAAAGAATAATAGAGGGGCTAATATTGAGCCTTGCGGAAGACAAACATAACTAGGGAGATACGAGGATGTGGCACCATCCACAACAACACGCTGCTTTCTGTTCGAAAGATAGGACTGAAGCCATTGACTAGTATCCTCTGAAAAATTAAAATATGAATTGTAAAAATTGAGATATTGAATTAAGGATTCTGCATATTAATACATGGACTGGTTGAGCGCCCTTGAACTTCACTGTGCTGAGGGGACTGGCACTATAGAAGTTATTGTATAGTATTTTTATGAATGGTTTTCTTTGTTTTTTAGGCAAAGAAGGAGGATGAAAGAATTGGTACTGGTGTTAATGCTGACTCAGATGCTGGGGTGGATGAAGCCCTGGGCGACGATGTGGATGCCGATGCCATGGACCATTGTGTAGTGAATGATGACGCCATGAACGGCAGTGCCATGAGTGATGATGCCACAATTAGTCATGGGTCAGATGAGAAGTCATTCATTTTATACTGAGAACTTATGCCTCCCCCTCTGTAAGGTGCGGGGGAGACATGAAATAAGTGCCCAATTTTCCTTGCACAACTTTTTTCCTGGATGCCATGATCATCAACTCGACTGGACTGACGCTATGTTTTGATCCACCTTTGTGATCCACCCACCATTGTGGGAACAAATCAAAAGCTGTGTTCACCACGGGGACACGTTCGGCACTATTCAGGATTATTTGAGTTTTTGTTTTTTTGTTTTTTACCGATGACGAACAATGCATAAAAAAATCTGACCGATGCAACTACATCGGTCCAAACCGGTCTGGATCCGGGACTGATGTTGCTGCTTTAAAGGGTGGGCGGTGGAGACATCTTCAGGTTTTGTTTAACGTTGACCCTTCTAGTTCATTTTATACTGAGAACTTATCCATGGCTTAATGCTACTGTAACTGTAATAATACTGGATGATGTCACCTGGCTTAGTACCTGAGAGATTGTAGTGTATTTTAACTGTTTCTATGACTATTATTTTATGTGTTTATTTATGTAAGGTAAATTATTCTATTGAAGTTTTATTGCACTGAAGTCACTGATTGAGAAAAGAAATTTAGTTTTCTAGTGTATACAATTGCACAGTGAAAATAAAATCTTTGAACCTTAGTCATGGGTCACATCACGGATGAAAACTGATCCCTGGCTTAATGCTATTGTAACTGTAATAATACTGGAGGGCGGATGAGAACTAATCAAGTTACTGAGAACTTGTCCATGGCTTAATGCATTGCTATTGTAATAATACTTCTAAAGTAATAAACTTGCAATTTACAGACTCATGCAATGTTCACAGTGTTCCTTCGTGTTGGGTGACATTGCAACAACGTTGCAGCAATGTTGTGTCACAACCTCCTGAGAATGTTCTAGGTTGGTTGGTTGGCAACGTTCTTGGCAACATCCCTGGAACGTTCTGGAGAGTCTACAAATGAACGTTCCTACAAAGTTGTGATGCAACGTTACTGCCACTTTGATGTAACGTTCAGGCAACGTTCCATTGTGAGCTGGGAAAAGAGTAACTCATTCGTGAGCTACAGCAGACTTCACAAAATAAGCCACACCCACTCAAATTTGTCAGCAAATTGTAGCAAAACAAGAAAGGATATCAAAAATCCAGTCAAGATGGTGTGTGGCTTGTTTCATTGTCCTTGTCAAGTAATCTTGGCACTTAGCTTAGCTTACTGACTGGACTCGACAGAGGTATGAATGCTCATAGCAGACAAATGCAAAGGTGATCATTTATCAACATGATCTACAGAATCCGTTCATGAATTTTTGTTCTTTCATTGTGTTTGAATGAAACTATATACCAAACTGAAAATAAGTAGACGTCAAGTACAGATCAACAAGTAGAAGTCGATCTGTAACAAGTATGGGGAGATGCAGCCAACATAGATGATGAGGTCAGGATGTAATAGAGGAAGTTGTGAAGTTAATTTGGGATAAAGTAAAGGCAAAGAAAAAGGGAAAACAGACAAACACAAAAAATAAAATATACTAATAGAACACACAGTCAGTATAACTAAAGTACTAAGTAGCTGGATTAAAAACCACATACAATACATCCATTTAGGGGTATTAAACACATGTATAGATATCACAAGACATCAACTATCAGAGGTCCAACAATATGCATCGCATCATATCAGTGTTTGAGAAATGATAGACCTTTATTCCAGAGGAAAAGCATAAAGGGTTGTTTCCATGTGGTGCCTGTTTTCTGAACACATTCGCTTTCAGCGTGTTTGTGAGTGTTAAAGTAGGAGTGATTTTATTTTTACGACCACTGGGTTTAAAAGCCTCTATTGTCGGGGGAAAAAAGGCTGCAGACAAATACACAATGTTTAAGAACAGTAATAATTGGAATATTTGTCGAGGTCAAATCCCCCATTGACACCTTTTTATTACTCTGCGAACCTGCAGTGCTACAAATGAGACTGAGCTGAGCACACAACCACACATACTCACAAGGCCAAAATGAGCTCTACTGTAAATCATCCTCTGGTGTAGGAAAATTAAAAGACAAAATCAGAGCTCTGCTCGACAGATGTGTGCGACTGCAGTGGTGGCTGAGAAATGGAGAAGCGCAGTGCGTGTGTTGTATACACAACATGCTGTGCACCTACTACATACAAAGTAAGCATGATGGTCACTGGGTCAAAGAATTGCAATTTGCAGGTTTATTCTACTCATCTGATCCATTCTCAACATCATAGTCAGTCATGTGTCCAAGCTACAAAGAAAAGGCTGCAGCAGTTTGTATCACTGTACAAAACAATGCATCCCAAATTTTAATATTAATGTTTGACACAAACTACAAAAAAAAAAAAAGCCTTGGTTATTTTGCAGAAACACTTAAATGCATGCATATCAATTCAGTATTACACAGGGTATTCAAAGGGAAATACTCCTCTTGGTACTATTTCACGAATTATGTCAAGCAGAATGTTTGAGCAGATCGTCTCGATGACTTGTTTGTGAACTCCAAACTGAAGAGAAAAGCGGAAAAAAGTAAAGAAGGAAAGAAAGACAGAGACCCAGGAATTTGATTGAGGATTTTTAGTTTGATATACGAAGACAGCCAGCTGAAATTTGATTTATATTCTTGGTTCTTGGTAGACAGACAAGAATAGAGAAAGGTGGCACACAAGGTATGCTCCTCCATGCCATGAGAAATAATATTTGTGATGCTGAAAAGAACAGAGATGCAGAAATAAGCCAGACACAAAGAAACCCTGAACAAAGCTGCAGCTGTGCTACCAGAAGAGATGGCGCTGGCAATATGAGAAATGTCTATGCAAGACACTCAAAAGACAGCATTTTTTGCTACAGATATCATTACTGCTTCCTCCATCCAAACTTGTTTTCATGCTCAAGTAAGCGCTTTGGTTAGTGCCTGCGAATCTAATGCTGCCTTTTAGCGTGTCATCAGGCCTCCACGAATGGCTGTCAGATATGATGAAAAGGAAACCACTCAAGATCACGGTTTACAAAGGTAAAATTGGATTTGTGTGTCTGAATGCTCAATATGGAATGATGAGACACTTATGGTATGCATCCAACAATGGTGAATGAAAACAAAAAGGGGTAGCTGTTTGAAAGCTACCTCCATGAAGATGGAAACACATACTGAGGTGCCTAAAGAAACAACATGGGTATAAGATGGAAGAGATTAACGCATCTCAATCAGTACTTTAATCCTGAAAATCCTACTTTAATCCTTTATGGACCATAAGTCACATTAATCCCAGCAGTCATCGGGCATGAGGCAGGGTACATCCTGCACAGGACACACAACCAATATTATTACAGATATTGGTAATAAACGCAGTCCACCAAACTACCAGCAACACCTAGTGGCCTGAGCACCGCACAGCAACACGTTAGCAGGCACTCAAGACAGTCATGCCTATAATTTAGCAGAACATTATGGCTTACATCTTAAAATAAGGAGTAATTAAAAAAATAAATATAAAAAAAATAATTTCCTGTACAGTCGCTTTAAAGCTGGACATTTTAAGAGAGACAAGAGAAGTAGAGCCTTTATTGTCATTGTAAATATATCCCAGGGTTCTCGCCAGCGCAGTTGAGCAAAGGGGGCCCCATGCTGTGATTTAACCATCATGAGGGAGGCTTTTCTGTCCCCCTCCCCTTTTTTTTTTTTTAAAGGACATGTTGCACGTTATCTAACGTCCCAGTTAGCAACACAAAGTGGCCCTTAAAATGCTAAAAATAGTGTGTCAAAGGGTTAAAATTTCAAAATTGTATGGGGGAGGGGACCCACCTACAATACTCGTGCCTGCAACGCTTGTCACATGGCTATGCCCCGCAATGTTCCCCCCTATGCTGTGAAAAAAATCCTGGCGAGAACCCTGATATACTTACATACAACAAATTTGTTGTCTGCATTGAACCCATTCTAATTACAATTAGACACAATACAACCACTAGGAGCAGGGGGCAACCACAGTCTGTCTTCTATGTCCGGCTAACAGAGGCTTCTATAACAATCTGCTCCTTTTAGGGTTCTACTGCACATACTTTGCTTGTATTATATGTTGGTGGTAGGAAAATCTATAAACTAACTATCTGGTCAAACTATGGTCAACCTTTATGGAGCCAAACAGCTCTGTACATGTAACTGAAATGTGATACACCTGTATACCTGCCAAACAGTTTGTAGGAGGTATACATACAGTCAGGATGTCTGCATGACTGAAATAATGAATTGGTCATGCTGTGGACCAGCTGTTCATTGTCTCATCCTTTTAGCTACAGACATTCAGCCTGTTGGAGAGATAAGAAACACAACAGGAGTATTATTATTGCAAAAACTATTGAAAAATGAACAAACAAAGAAGGGTCAAGGAGCAGTCTACAGAAAAACTCTCACAGCTCATTCACTCTTTTCTTGCTCTCCCTCCTGCTGGGAAGGAAGCAGTGGCTAACATCTTCACTGGAGCAGCAAGTAACATGCTGTGACAGTATTACCACACACATCCATAGTTGGAAAAACGCACACACTTGCTCACCACTTCCCCTTGAATGCTGCCTATGGCAATATGATCAAAGAACATGACTAACGCTCTCTGACCACCCGGCCAGTCTCTGGCTGCCTGTGACCTTTAACATACTCTATGTGCCCTAATCAAGCTCAAGGCAGCATGAGTGTGTGCAAGTGTGCTGCTGGAGAGGAAAGAAAACAGCACACCCACCCCCTTCCCAACAACAACAACAAAAACACATTCTAGTAATCAAGATTTAAACACCCAAGCTCAGAAACACTGAAAATTCCACCAAACGACAGTCATGGTGCTGTGCTCCATCTTTTTCCTACACTGACTCTATGGTCACATTAGCTAGAAATGAGGGCAACTAGCAGTTAACGTTTGTTGCTTGATGGGTGTCCTCAGAGCAGCCAGCTTATAGTTAGTTGACATTAATATGCAAAATGTTTAATAATGACAGATTATAATGACAAAAAAAAAACACCTGGCACCATGGCCACGTGGTTAGTGTACTTGGTTTCAGCACAGAAGGTTCTAGGTTCAAACCCCACCCCTGCCACATTTCGTTGCGTCAGGAAGGGCATGCGGCGTATCTGGTGTAAAACTGCAGATTGACCATGGATTAGCTATGGCGACCCCTGGTTAAAAAAACAAAACAAAAAAAAACAAGGGAGCAGCCAAAGGGACTTACTAATTCATGCTTGACTGCTTAAAGGAACAAAAGTTCACTTGATTTGTTTCAGTCAAACATCTTTCACAGTGACGTTCCTGTATCACCAGTTAGCATGCTAACATCTCTGTACAAGGTCTTCTAAATCACTTCAGAGGAGTTATCTGGCTACAAAACCAGCATTTTTGGATTTAGAAATGGTTATTTTTCATGAACTTATAAGTTATAAAGAAATACAGCTGTTTCAGAGCATTTTCCAACATCTTGCTTTCTTTTGTTCAAGCGAGCAGCCATCTGACATCACACTGCTTTTTTTACTCGGATTGCTGGTTGCTGTGTTGCATTTACATAAAATACAGTTCTTGTCGATTTTGGCCTAGCCAGTGGCATAGCGACCATTGTCTCGTCTCTACAAAATGCCCATTCTGACTAAAAATGAATGATAAGTTGTCACTTTGTCCCCGTCACTTGTAGCCAACGTGACCATAGCATTAAACCTGGTCAGAGGTGTCCTGTATTGGTTACTGCATCAGGAGTGTGCACACACATCATCACACCAAGATATGAACAGAAAACACACAACGTTTCAATTTATCATTTACACAGATGAGCAACAACAAACAGGGGAGATACCATAAACTTTGCTCCACCTCTGGGGGATGCGACCATGTTTCATCTCCACCCACCTCCTTCAACTTGGCAGAGAAAAATCTGACATAAAGCAATATAGTTGATTAATTTTGCCTGACCTTTATTACTATAACAGTTCAGTATATCTGTGATTTTTCAAAAGTGAATCAATTTTTGACCAGCAACACATATGCACAATTAGAATGTTAAAAGGTGCTTCTACTGCCATGCTCCTCAATAATCTGTGTTATGTACTGGCCTGATTGATGACTGCTCTCAATATAATTGTCCAAAATTTAAGAATATAGGAGAAGATGGACATGTCAGGTCAGGTCTGTGAGCATGTGCTGGTATGGTGCTTTACCACACAATGGAACAGCCTCAGGCCCTGGATGGCAGCCATCCAGACAGAAAGCTGGAGCATCCTCTCCTCTCCAAAG
This sequence comes from Thalassophryne amazonica, assembly GCF_902500255.1. Taxonomy (NCBI): domain Eukaryota; kingdom Metazoa; phylum Chordata; class Actinopteri; order Batrachoidiformes; family Batrachoididae; genus Thalassophryne; species Thalassophryne amazonica. The sequence goes on from NC_047104.1 coordinate 123,994,880, forward strand.
GGGCCATCTATCATTTACAGCCATGTGAAATGTGGGTGTCCCCTTGGCCTTCTCCAGCTGCTGACAGCCTCAACATTGGGCCCCCAAGTGCTGGATCATGCCCAGAGAAATGTGACATGTTGCCACTGATGTCGCAGCTGACACTGCTTCACAATACAACTGGTACACCTCATCTGAGTCTGTTTATTTGACACAAACTCATTTCAGCAGTAAGATATGAAGCACTGAGACCCTCAAGCCTTAGACCTTCATTCCAGGGGTGTCACAAGAACAGCTATTTTTGTCCCAAGTGAATGCCAAAATTCTGAAAAATGCAACAGTACAGTACTCATTTTCCTGCAACACTGTAGGTAGTGAACAAAAGATGCTATGCTTTTAGAATTGCTGTTAAAGAGAAACACAAACAACTACACAAAGATGTGACAAGTGCAGTTGTTGGAGCAACAGCTCAGCAATTAACCAAGGAGCAATAACTGACTTAAAAAATAAAAAAAAAATAAAAAGTCAACATGCAAACAATGCCATGTTACATTTCAGTACAAAGGACACCTCAAATCAAACGAAACACTTAAAAGAGACACCCAGGTCTGTTTAAAGCATTCAGGGTTTGAATTCATGTTAATGTAGCATTGTTTATATTACCAGCGTAATATAACAATAGTATGTGGTAGTAGTACCGTTCTGACTATTCTGTGTCATCAAAAGATCATGTTTATACTTTAAACATATACCATCTGCAACTCAGGTCACCCGTCAAATCTGACAGCCAAATATCGATCTGTAACACTGCACAATGTTCATATCTAGCAATTATAAACCAACACTTAGTAGTACCTTGCTAGTACATGCTGTGGAGTCAGCGAAAGCGAACCTCAGATCATTACCAGATATGACAGGAACAAACGGTGCCTCCTTTAAGAGTTGTACGATGGCAAAGCCTCGATTCCCAGTTAAAGATTTTACTGTATGCATTCCATAAATACTTTTAACCCCTTAAGCCCTACAGCCTATTTCACCAAACTCACATACCATACATTATGATTTATTTCTCAGCTTGTACAAGGTCAAAAATGCAAAAGTTTGGATCAGCTAAAAGACAGGTCCTAGGGGATGTTGTGGATGCAAAAAAAATTGAAAGTAAGTAATACTTGGTAGGAGTAAATGAGGTTTTTTCCCCAAAAAATAACTTCTGATTTCTGCCTTTATTTGCTTGGCGTTTCAGCTGTGGTTAGTTGATATGTGATTGAAGTGGATACTTTTGTAGAAGAGACTTCGCTTGACATTTTGATGTATAATAAGTGTATGTTGGTGTCAGCATTGGTTAGTTACGAGTGTTCAAATGTTCCAAAACAGGGCAAGTCCCCAAATTTGGGGACTCTAGGGTTTAAGAGGTTAAATCATAAATACTATATGTGAATGGTCAGTTAAAGCTTAATGATCTTTTTCTTATCTCTACATCAGACCTTTTTTAACAGATGATTTTTCCCAATAGTATTGAATCGGGTGTCGAGAATCGTGTAATTTTACTTATCTCCTGCATCAACAAACACCACGAGATTCCTTATGACTCTGTGATCTCTTCCAGATAACCGAAAACACAATAATGGCTGGTAAATTTGGAAATGGGAAATTTTGGACAACATGGCGGTGTGACCCACATCTACAGCAGCCTCTCTCAGCGACAATGCAATCATGTGTTAGTGGAGTGAGTGGAAGTTGTGTGAGTGTAAGGTGTCTGTATGAGCAACAGTTTTTGTTGGATGTCCGTAAAGCCTCGGTCCCACCGAATAATGAAGGCTGAAGAAGGAGCCACGCATGGGTGTGGGGTGATTATTTGAAGAATGACCCACGTTTTCATCTTAACACGTATCCACTATGAAGGTGCCACTATGTGACTCTCTGTACCCCGCATGTGCCGCGTAGCAGCCTCTAGTGAGCCACGACCGACCTGTCATTACAGCCTCGAATGGCTCGCATCAGCCACACTAAGCCACATAGTGCCATGATAGCGCCATGTTGGTGCACGTTTAGGCATGAGTTTGGTCGAAAACCTCCAGCCCTCCCACACCTGGTCCCTTTAAAGTGTGGGTTTTCAATTCACAGATTCACAGCAGCATTTAAAGATGTCCCTTTTTTTTTTTTTTACAGTCCAAAAATAGACACTCCATCACAGTTCCGCAGTTGTGCACTGTGCGCCAGGCTGCAGTCCACCTGTAATGCACCAGACCAGCTAGACCCGAACCACGGGTTCCTGGAGAGCCGCCTCTGTGCTCCTCGCTGGCTCCGCGGCTCTCTGGCTTTTTTTTTTTTTTTTTTGCGGCTTTAAACACACAAAACTTTGTTTGTCCGTTTATTTCTGCAAAATCGCTCTTTTGCGCACGCGCTGCTGTTGTCCTTTCATGGACAGCCACCTCTGCTCTTTCTGGCTTCCGTTCCATCCATGGCTTGCTGGCTTTATGCACAATCATTTTTACAACGTGATTCCATTTTTGACTGTGTTTGTTTATTTCTGCAAAACGCTCTTTTGCGCGCGGTGCCGTTCTGCGTACAGAATGAGGTGGTCGTTTTATTATATACACCTGTGGATCATTTTCAATATATATATTTCTTTATTTCTTCTGCAGCTTACAAGTCACCATGATACAACTTTTAACTTTGTGTTATGTCTTCAAAATCGCTCTTTTGCGCGCTCTCCACCTGTGCTGCCGAACAGCTCTTAGCTGCTCCACTGGAGTTATTATCTTCCATGGCTTTAAACACATCCACTTTCACGCAGTCACCCAAATTTTAACTTTGTGTTTGTCCAGTATTGACTGAAATATCACTCTTTTGTGAGCTGGCGTTCTGCCTAAATGCTCGTTTGAAGCGTGATAAGGAGTCACTACTGCCTCAGTGCGCACACACAGCGGAGCTCATGTGATACATTAATTCCAGAAGTGATTACAGGTATTTTCGGCATCCAAGGTTTGACAGAAAATGATTAATCCGCTACAAAATAATTATTTTATATAGAGTCCAGCGCACAGAGCAGGTGGAATTTGGTGCGCAAAGAGGAGACCCGCTCCAAAAATAGCCTCTCAGGTCTTGCCTCAGTGCGCACACAGTGATCCATTAACAAGATATTAAATCAACATACTTTTACATACAACAGACATCAACATACAGACATACTTTATAGCAAGGAACTGTTTTATCAAGCTATAAAAAACATTAAAAATAATTACCTTAAGCTGCTCAAAATACATCCCACATGGAGCAGGAAAGAGAGGAAAAAAAGTGTCCAGATGAAACAGTCCTCTGTGATGCCAGAAGTGATTAGAAGTGTTTTCAACATCCAAGGTTTGGCAGAAAATGATTAATCCACTACAAAATATATAGAGTCTAGTGCACAGAGCAGGTGCAATTGTGTGCGCAAGAGGAGGAGCCGCTCCAAAAATAGCCTCTCAGGTCCTGCGAAGGTGCCAGGCGCACGGATAATGGACTTTTTGCAGATTTGTAAGCACCACGCAAATGCTTCTAAGCCGTCGCAGTAACTCAAACACAAACTGCGCCACGCTGTTGTTGCTAAATTTTGAACATCTTGAAATTAGCGCCACGCTCAGAGAGGAGCTTTGTTAACTGAAGATAATGCCTCTCTGAGCCACTATAATGCCACGATAGCTCACAAAACAAAAAAAAACAGGGTGCGTGGCTCCTCCTTCACTCGGTGGGACCGAGGCTTAAGGTTCAGTGTTGTGATAAACATCTGTTGCGCATACTGGACAAGCTTGGACTTCTACACCGTGTAGGCCCAAGGAAATCCGAGACTGTGCCTGGAGTGACACAGAGGAGGATCAAATCAAATCAAATTTATTAAGCGCCAGTTCACGATGAAATCGTCTCAAGGTGCTTCACACAACATAAAAAAAACAATTAAAAATTTAAAACACAACAAAAAAACGACCATAAAAGAAAGACAATCATAAAAGAATACAAGAATAAAAACAACACTAACGATAAAACAGGGAAAACAAATGAGTCTTTAAACGTGATTTAAAAGTCTCCACAGTATCCGACTGCCGAATGTGTGCCGGGAGATCGTTCCACAGAGCTGGGGCACGGTAGGAGAAAGCTCTGTGACCGGCAGACTTTTTATTCAGCCTGGGAACACACAGACGTCCTGCACCCTGAGAACGCAGGGCCTGAGCCGGTACATAGGGGCTTACCAGGTCAACCAGATAGGGAGGTGCAAGTCCATGAACAATTTTATAACTAATAACAGTACTTTAAAATCCGATCTTGCAGGAACAGGAAGCCAGTGCAGGGATGCCAAAACAGGCATAATGTGGTCAAACTTTCTGCTTTGTGTCAAAAGTCTGGCAGCAGCGTTTTGAACTAGTTGAAGACCCCTAATCCCGGACTGCAGTAAACCAGAAAATAGAGCATTACAATAGTCCAATCTAGAAGAGACAAATGCATGAATCAAAGTCTCAGCATCAGCCAGACAGGATGGGACGAATCTTTGCTATATTTCGCAAATGGAAGAAAGCAGTCCTCATAATGTCTCTAATGTGGAGATCAAAGGACAACATAGGATCAAAAGTTACTCCAAGGTTCCTCACTTTATCCGTATGATGTAAAACACAAGAACCTAAGCAAAGTGCTAGCTGATCAAATTGATGCCGAAACCTCGCTGGACCAAGGACCATAACTTCAGTCTTATCAGAATTTAAAAGAAGGAAGTTACTAGACATCCAACTTCTCACTGATGCAAGGCAATCTTCCAAAGATTTTATGTGAATGAGATTACCAGCAGTTATTGGCATGTACAATTGAGAGTCATCGGCATAGCAATGAAAGGGATACACGGATACACTGTAAGCGGTGTGACAAGACACGGAAGCGGGGCAAGCGCAGATGAGTGCGTGCTAGGCTAACCGCTAACCCACACAAGCCGGCAGTACCTGTACTCATGCTGGCAAACGTACGCTCCCTTGACAATAAGATGGACTACATCAGACTGTGGAGAGCATCCCGACGCAATGTAAGGGACTGCTGTGTCTCGGTTTTCACGGAGACTTGGTTAAATAAGAATATCACGGACGTCACATTGCAACTAGAGGGGCTAACGCTACACAGGGCAGACAGAGTAGCTGTGTTAACCGGCAAGCAAAGGGGAGGCGGCCTGGTTGTTTACGTCAACAGATCATGGTGCCGCGATTCCATGGTGGTTTCTACACACAGCTCATCACACGTAGAGGTAATGACTGAAGTGCAGACCATTCTACATCCCAAGGGAGCTGGCGGCAGTTATTATAACAGCTATCTATGCACCACCAACTGCCAACGTAAAGGAGGCCATGACAGAGCTCTACAGCAACATCAGCGAGCAGCAGAGGGACCATCCGGATGCTTTCTTCATTGTAGCTGGAGATTTCAGCCAGGCAAGTCTCAAATCTGTATTGCCCAAATTCTACCAACATGTGACTATTGCAACCAGAGGAGAGAACACACTAGACCTTGTGTACACAAACAAAGACTCATAAAGCAGCCCCTCTCCTACATGTTGGAAACTTATGCTTACACCAGCATACAGACCCAGGGTGAAACAGGACCAGCCACTGGTTAGAGATGTTGGGATATGGTCTCAGGATTCTATTGCAGCACTCCAGGACTGTTTTGAAACCACACAGTGGAACATTTTTAGGGAGACAGCAACATATGAGTGTTACTGACCTGCCGGAATATACAGAGTCTGTCATTGGTTACATTAACAAATGTATTCATGATGTGACAGTGGTCAGAACCATTAAGTGGTGCGCCAATCAGAAACCGTGGCTAACTGGGTTTTTTGCACACTGTTGAGAGCCCGTAATGCTGCATTTAAATCCAGATGCATATAGAGTAGCAAGGAAAAACATGTCCCAGGGGATCAGGGAGGCGAAGAGGCTGTACTCACAAAAATTGAACAGTCACTTCACCAATGACCGGGATTCACGACATTTGTGGCAGGGATTTCAGAATATCACTGATTACAAGCCCCCTCCTCTGCGAACATGCCACAATGATCCCTCTCTACCAGACGAACTGAATAATTTTTACGGACGTTTTGAGGCTAACAACACCACTCGGGTACAGATGCTCCCGCAGTCACCCAGCGAACAGGTACTTCAGGTCTCTACAGCTGAAGTGAAGAAGGTCTTCGCTAGCGTCAATCCACACAAAGCTGCAGGACCGGATAACATCCCTGGTTGTGTTCTAAAGGAGTGTGCTGAGCAACAGAAAGATGTTTTCACAGACATTTTTAACACCTCGCTCAGCCAGGGAAAAGAGACCACTTGCCTCAAAAATGGCATTATTATTCCTGTTCCCAAGAAATCAAATCCAGTCTGCCTGAATGACTTCCGCCCTGTGACCCTCACATATATCCTAATGAAATGTCTGGAGTGGCTGGTCATGCAGCACATTAAGACCTGTCACCCTGCAAACCTGGACCCCCTACAGTTTCCATACAGACCCAACCGCTCCACAGAGGATGTTATTTCCACTACACTCCACCTCACGTTGTCACACCTGGAGAGGAAAAACAGCTATGCCAGGACCCTCTTCATCGACTTCAGCTTGGCGTTTAGCACAAATCATCCCACAACAGCTGGTGGAAAAGCTGAGACTGTTGAAGGTCGACACTGGAACCTGTAACTTCCTCACAAATCGGCAACAGACAGTCAGAGTGGGTAGTTCCATATCAAGATCCATCTCAGTGAGCACAGGCTCACCTCAAGGCTGCGTTCTGAGCCCCATGTGGTTCAGCCTGCTCACCCATGACTGCACTGCTAGATACAGCACCAACCAGATTATAAAATTTGCCGACGACACAACGGTAGTGGGTCTTATCCATAATAACGATGAGTCTGCTTACAGGATGGAGGTGGAGCAGCTGACAACGTGGTGCAGAACTCACAACCTCGCTCTCAATCTGGACAAAACTAAGGAGATGGTGATTGATTTCAGGAGGTCTATAAAAAACATCACTTGTCGCTGAATGTTGATGGGGCTGCTGTGGAGAGGGTGAACAGCATCAAGTTCTTGGGAGTCCACCTATCTCATGACCTGTCCTTCTGCACCAACAACGGCAGTCACTACGCAAGCATTACAGAGGCTCCACTCTCTCCGTAGACTCAGAAAAGCGGGCCTTCCCACTCCTCATCTTATCACCTTCTACAGGGACACCACTGAAAGCATCCTAACATACAGCTTCACTTCCAGGTACGGGTGCTGCAGAGCCTATGAACAACAGCAGCTAAACAGAATAATGAAGACAGCCAGTAGGATCATTGGTGCCCCTCTTCCATTCCTGATGGAGCTTAATGAGCAGTGCTGCGCTCAAAAAGCGACCTCCATAATCAAGGACCTTCACCATCCTTCTCAAGGCCTGTTTTCCCTCCTGCCATCTGGGAAGCGGCACAGGAGCATTGGCTGCAAAACCAGCAGAATGATAAACAGCTTCTTTCCACAAGCTGTCCGGCTGGTAAATAGATAGCATCCCCTTCCACTTACCAAGCGAACATCTATCTCATAGCACTGTTTGACAGTTGTTCACCTGTTAAAAATCACCTAAAGCACTTAGGAATCACTTAAAGCACTTAATGATTATTATAGACAAAAATACACTGAACAGTGACTGTGGTCAATGATCGTGTGACCACGGCAAGTGCGATTGTAATGCTTGCTTACTTTGTCTAATATTTTATTATTTACTTCAGTTTTTTTAGCGCAGCTTTTACTTATTTTATTTTAATGCACTGCAAGAAAGGAGTTGATGAGAAATTACTTTTCCTTTAATTCAGTGTATGCGTATAAGAGTTCTGTTAGAAAAGTATTGTACCTTTTTATTTTTTTCAAAAACCATATGGATTTGAATCACGTGTGATTGCATCAGCCAAGCTTGAACCTTCGTGCGCATGCGTGAGTTTTTTCACGCCTGTCGGTTGCGTCATTCGCCTGTGAGCAGGCTTTGTGTGAGCAGTGGTCCACCCCTCTCATCTGATTTTTTTTGTGAATAAATGTCTGAACAATTTGGAGCTTTGCTGCATCAATTTTTTTCCAGAAACTGAGAGACCTCCAGGTGGACACCATTCGGAAAATTCTGTTGGCTTTCGGATGATTTTATGGAGATTACACAGATTAAGGAGTGCTCCAGCTGGTTTAAAGACCACCCACAGCTGCTGAGAGCGCGCCGCACTCCGAGCGCCGATCGACAGGCTGAATCAACCAGATCATTTCCAACGTGAAGGCTTTGTTGATCCGGGACGTCGTCTGACTTACACAAAAATGGCAGGAGACGTGGACATCAGTACTTTTTCGGCACATTCCACTGTTACAGGAGTTTTTTTCATGGAAAGAAAAGCGGACGGATGTGCCACCGTGTCGTTCATGGCACGGCACAAAACCACCTCTGTGTTGGTCTCACAGGACGGCTTTGAGATGGCTTTCAGACGGCTATGGGTTTTCAGTCGTGTCACTAACCGAGAAATTGTGGATGAGCTGGACATGCCAGAACATGTCCTGTGAGGCTTCATCATGGTGTTGCTTTGCGCCATGCGGCACCGCCGCGACGCGTGGAATTCCTCCGCTCCTCTTTCCATGACAAAAACTCCTGTAACAGTGGAATGTGCCGTTCATTTCCAAACTGGACGCTGTGTTTTATCTGGGACGTCCTCTGACTAGCACAGGAATTGCGGAAGACGTGGATATCAGCAGTTTTTCGGCACATTAAGACAGACGTGCGGAGGAATTCCGCGCGTCACGGTGGAGCCGGTATTTACTGTTAATTTTGGATAGGGATGTCCCAAGCCGATATTCAGTATCGGACGCCAATGCGCTATTCTTCGAGAATCGGCTGGTATCAGATTTGGGAAGGGTATCGGGACGATTCCGGTTACTTTTCAGTGTCGTCACGCTTTATGACTGCCTTGTCGTGGTGCTTTATGACTGCCTTAAACCGAGACACAACACAAAAACATTGCGCCTACGATAGAGATTTGGACTCCACCGCCTAACCGCGATAACGACAGCTGAGTTTTTCGATCCAGGAAAACTTCTGTGTGAAGTGTCTGTGCACCGATGCTGCAGAGGGCTGAGTGTGGAGGTGTTCTGAGCTAAAGTGCGTCTCTCACTGTTCATGCGAGACGTGTGATGCAGCCGGTACTGAGACGCTGACAAAATGCTCAGTGAGGCTGCAAAACAGCAGCTCTCTTTTGCAGCCTCACTGTGCCATCAGCTGCCTGTTCTCTGATCAGCTTGAGCACTCTGAACAGCATCTGAAAAAACTCCATAAAAAAATTTCATTAAATAATCCAGTTAATCCAATAATTGTGCGTCCATAGCTGCTGTAGTTTCAGAAAGTTACGATTTATTATAGTTGAAAGGCTTCATGTTCTTAAAAAGCTCCCAAGTCGAAGGAGGAAAAACAAGTCTGACTGAGCAGGGGGAGTGGTGAGGTAGAGAGGAGGAGGAGCGAGGCAGAGAGTGGAGGAGGAGGGGATCTTCACTCATTTTCACATGAAAAGAGCAACTGTACAAACTGTTTACTGTTTCCAAATGATCCCACAATCATTTGTAGGAAGTTTTATTTATTTATTCAGATTTCATTTTAAAAGAGCAGATTTGACAAATCAGTTCAGGTTCAGGCAGCTGTTGTTCAAACATTGTTTTTTATATTTAGATTTAATTTATTCTGTTAAAGTTATGCATTCCCATTTACAAATGTTGGAAAGCAAAACTGTCAATATGCCAGAAAAACTAAGCTACTGTGTGTAAATTTACTTTCACAGTCAGTGTCACATTATTAAATTGTGAGACATAGGCCTCTTCCTCACTGGATTACAAGGTACTGTGTCATTTTTGAAGCTGAGAGCAAATGCTATGTCCACAATGAAATACTGTGTTTTTAACCTTTTCAGCATTATTTATAACCTCTAAGAGAATTTGTTTTATTAACTTAGACTTTGACAGAAACATGCAGAAAGGTTTGACATTATATATTATAAAAAGTCATTTTTCATCAATTATTCTTCCTTTCAATACATCTAAAACCACTAAAGATTGGTAAAATAGGGCTTGCCAACAACATTTTAGAGGTATAAAACCCTATAGTTGATCAAAAAGTGCCACATTAAATAACACATCAACCAGGGAACGACAGTTTACCCAGACTGACTTCAAATATGAGTTAAGTACTTTTTGGGGCAGGGGCGGGAGGAGTGGTTCTTGCTGTATTTTTGAAATGAGGAAATGCCTCTGTCCTGAAAACTGTTCATGTATTCAGAGTGGGTGTGCCATCTAGTGTTCAAGAGAAGAAACGTCAGTCACATCTTAGATGTACGTTCTAGCAAAATGTAGCTCTAATTTTGAGATCCACACAAATAAATGTTCTCAAAACTTAAAATAATTTCTTCCGAGTCTTGAACTTGTGCAGGCCCTGATGTACTTGATACAAGCAAAATAACTCTGTTACAAAAGCCAAACAATACTGGCGTTTCCAAGCCAGCTGCGAGACGTAGTCCCTCTAGCGTGTCCTGGGTCTTCCCCGGGGCCTCCTCCCGATGGGACGTGCCCGGAACACTTCTCCAGCAAGGCGTCCAGTGGGCATCCGGAAAACATGCCCGAGCCACCTCAGCCGGCTCCATTCCACGTGGAGGTGCAGCTGGCTCCATTCCACGTGCAGCTCGACTCCGAGCCAAAAACAACGTTTGATATCGTTTACTGATTTAATGATTAGTTCAACAGCTAATTATATTTAATTAGTTATTATGATGTTAACCATTATGCATAATTCAGTCAACCACTTTTCATAATGTATTAACTTTAGATAATATTAAATATCACAGTCTTTAACTTGATATATATGGTTCAGATTTGGTTTTAAAAGCATGCTTTCATTTACTTAACAACAGAACATGATCTGGCAGGATTTACTCATTCGAGTATAAAAGAGATGCTTTTTACTTTAAACTGTTAGATGGCAAGCTGCCACAAATAGAACTGGAAAAGAGAACAGCAAAAGAGTAACAGTCACATTCTTGTTTTTATGCCTTTTGTCTGCTCCAAGAATAATCCAAGTATTTTGATTGCTAATTTAGCATTTGTAAGAGCAGATGGCAGGGTCCTGCTGGTAAACGATGACAGGGATGCCGATTTGACTGGGAGCAGATGACACTTGTAGAACATCGGACAAGCCAAAAGATAAAGAAATTTGCTCACACCAGCAGGAACCCAACATAATATCAATAATCACACTGTGCATAATGTCTTGGAGTAGGGGGTAAATGCAGAATTAATTTATTTACACATGCACAGCCATGTGTAGAGCATTTAAACTAAGCTGCATTCCAAGTGTGGAGCAGTACCTGGTACGTGTGATCTGAAATATCCTGACCTATAATTTCTGCATTATGCATTTATTACAACATGGATATATCCCAAAAAATATTGTGTATGCTTAGATAAGGGTATGTGCATTTGTATGGTAGTATGTGCATACTGCTGTCTTACCTCTGCTGGCTTGGTCCACATGTTCAAAATCATCAACAAATTTGATTACATGTGGGTAGTCCTCCTCACACACCTGTGCTAGGAAAAGGAGCAGTGTGGTCTTCTGGTCCGCTGACTTGGTATCCTTCAACTGCAGTAAAAACATATGCAAAGACAGTTACACACAGGACTACAGTACTGCACTGGTTATGCACAAGAACCCATAAATTAAGCTCATAAACAAAAGATTTTATTGGACAAGCATCAGAGCCCCTTCACACAGTGTGAAGATTGGTCGACGTCTGGTCGATTACGGTGAAACAGTTCGAAATTAGTGCACACGCTCACTCACTGCGGCACATCTCCACAGTGATATATGATTTTATTTATGTCCACTTGATAACAGCAAACAGACACATGCGGGCAGTTGTTTGTCCAAACAGTACGTGGTGTCCAGCTGGAATGTCCAAATCCACAGATTTCCACAGTCGCTTCAGTGGGAGGACACGCCTCCTGTCATCTCAGCACACACACTAAAGCCACACTCGTGTGGGACGTAGACAACTTTCTCTGCAAGTACGACAGTGATTGCCTGCAGTCAGCTGTCATGCCAAGAATGCGACTGGCCACACATTTTCTAAGTGCCATGCGAGCGGTGTTAGATGTTTGTGCGTGTCACCTGGAATTTGGCCGACAACTGCCGCGAGAGGGTGCGATGGGTTTGCATAGCGCCCATTGTCTTTCAGGCGCTTGTGTGCGCAAATAGTTGTAGCAACAGGTGTCCAAGGCGTTGGAGGCAGGGACGACATTACACGGTTTGCACGATTCCTGTGTTATGCGCACTAAGTGTGCACTTTGTCCAAACTTCGCACGTTGTGTGAAGGGGCCCTAACTCTGTTCTCATTTTACTTGTTGAAATGCATCGATCTGTAAGCCGCTCACCATTTACTGCTTTGAAATTCTGATATTATTTTGAAGAGAAAATGAAGAATATTGGGTCAAATATATCCCAGAATGCTTATGCTCTAGTCACATCATTACATTCTTGCAACTTATATGGGCGCAATCCATGACAGAATGCCAAGACTCCCATTTTACTACTGTTCTGCTGAGGATGCTGACAAACCTTGCAACTTCTATGAAAAGCACAACCTGTATTGTTGACCCGATGTCAACAAAAGTGTTTAAGGAACTGTGAACTACTCTTGGGCTTGCTACGTTGAACATTATTATGTATTATGGTCATTAGCCTCAGGATCTATTCCTAGATGTTTCAAATCTGCAATGATTAAACCAATTCTTAAAGTAGACCTGCATTGAAATAAATGCAGTCAGATCTTTGGACCAAAAAAATGACATATTTACACACAAGATCCTTCTGAATGTAGTAAAGTAAATCTGCAAGCCCAGATCTGTCATTCAACGGAGAAACCTTTGTTTAAAAAAATGACAAATTTACAGCTAAAATTTGGCCCTCCGCAAAACTGTCATCACATCCGGGACGTTGCCGAGACAGAGAGAAGACCCTATCCCAGCATGTAATTTGTGGATTTACGTCAGTTTGCATCTCTTACAAAAGCACCTTTTTATTGTCTTATACAGAAGGATCGACTTTTTTTAAAACTTCATATTGTCTTGCGGTACATTTGGTGAGTATACAATTCTTTTATTTTTGCCTGAAAATTATTTTTTCATACGCCCATTTGATTGAGTGGTGTCGCACTGAAAATCTACTGCCTTTAGCCTCCAGTGTTACCATTGGGGGGTACGGATGCGGGACCCGCAAAGAATCCAAGTCATTAAAAAGAAACAAACCTCTCTCAGTGGTCACGGAGCTCTGTGGCTGCGATTACCGAGACCGTGCGGCGCTGCGAATTTTTCTGCAAGAAGTCTGTCCTTGTGGGCTGCCGGAGCGCTCCGCATCAAAACAGCGAGCGTAGTCTCTGGACTTGTTGCCAAGTTGGTCGCACCTCAATTCAGTTGACAGGGACATGGTGCCGGAGTTGGCCGCAGCTCTGCACAGCAGACACGGGGCGGTGTGAGTGGCCCACTGCGGCGTTTACCGAGCCCGCAGACTTGGTAAGCGCATCGGAGGCAGTAAGAGCAAAAAAAAAAAGTGTCAGTGTTTGTTGTAAATGCGCCACAGGTGCTGTGTTTTTGGTTTAACCACAGCAAGGACACTCACAGACACTTAGAGCAGACTTTGAAAGACATGTTTAAAAATATGTTTGTAAAACTGCACATTGCTTGCTGTTACAGCGCTGTGACACAAACACAGCAGACTGGAACCATCCCACACCTCCACCTCCCTCCGGTGGAGTGCACACAGGACACAAAGGAACAGACACGAGGACCTGCTACAAACAGAAAAAAGCAAAAACAAACATTCCATTCTGCATCAGAATGGCTCAGCTTGAAGGCTGTCTTTTGGCAGCCTAATTGACAGAAATCCATTGTAGCGACGGAGAACTTTAATCGCGGTATTTCACTGTCATAAAATGTGCAGAAACGATTCACTTGGCGATTCATGGGTATGCATGACTTCTGTCAATGTTTGTGATTTATGCATGGCTTTAGTCAAAGTCAAGATTACTATATTTGTACTGTTTATATTAGAAACTAGCCAGAAAGCATCCGCTGTATAAAAGCTGGAAAACAAAAACATTTGCACCCTGTTCAACAACACTAAGCTGTTGTATTTATCTTCTTGATACATCAAATTCCACCAAGTTTGGTGGAGATTGGCTGAATATTTGCGTAACACTAACTCACTGACAAACGGAGATAATTATGTGTGGTAAGGCAACAAAATTATTTTGAATTCCCGCCCCCAACAGACACACATTTTATGCTCAATAGTGAAGAAATAAAAACTGAGGTTGTTATTCTGTTTCACTGAAACTAAGTCAAAATTATCCATCCATCCATCCATCATCTTCTGCTTTATCCGGAGTCGGGTTGCGGGGGCAGCAGCTCAAGCAAAGCCGCCCAGACCTCCCGATCGATCCACACACACCTCCCCCAGCTCCTCTGGGGGAACCCCAAGGTGTTCCCAAGCCAGCCGAGAGACGTAGTCCCTTCAGTGTGTCCTGGGTCTTCCCTGGGGCCTCCTCCCGATGGGACGTGCCCGGAACACCTCTCCAGCGAGGCGTCCAGGAGGCATCCAGAAAAGATGCCCGAGCCAAAATTAACATTCACAAATAATGATCATGGACCGTGAACTCACACTGTGAGCCGACCGCATGCTCACGTTGATGTAGATAATTTTGTGTGTTTCACATATCATTGTGAATATGTTGACAATGTCCCGCTCATCCTCCAACACACCACTGCTTTTTCTTTTTTCATCAATTTCTTTCATTTATTTCGACAGTCTCGTTCCAAAATGGCGCTCAGCATGCTTGGCAAGCATCCCTCCTGTGGAGCTTCTTGTGTGCATCTCTCTAGGTGATCTATTGGTCTACAGCAGTGTTCTCAGCCCCGCTGGGTTTAATCATGTTTATATTATCTCCCCCAATCAAACAGCCTCATCTCTTTTCATTTCTGATTTTCTCTCATTTTTTTTTCCATCATTTTAAAAAGCTTCAAGTGCTCGCTTACAAAAAGGTATTTTTTTAATTTTGATGGGTGGTAATCATAGCTGACAATGTAAACATTTTGCTTTTTCTCCCCCAGTCGAGCTGGATGCAATTTTCCTGTGCCGTGGAATTAAGTTGTCAAACTCGGGGACAGGCACTAAGGTGGCTTCCTCTGTATATCCTGCTTCTGACATCAATGTGTACTCTGCTCTCCAAACAGAAGAAACTTAACATGAAACAGCAGTGTAGCATATGCATATGAACACAAGACATATACTCCTGGAGACTTTTGTTAACAGCCACACATGCACATCGCATGCACAAACACATGCACAAAAACTTGCATTTATAAGAACATAAGCACCCAGGTATAATGTGGAAGAGAGGTGGCAGTGATGAATGGTTGCAGTGGCTGTTACTGTGGAAACTGCAGCATGTGTATGTGTGCGACAGCCTTAAAGTAACCAGTTTCCCACTCCAGGAATACACTCTGTTCTCCATCACGATCGCACGGGAAAAATTACTGTTCTGCCTTCATGCCATATAACATTTACAGGTACAGGTATTCGCTGCCTCTCTGCCTCACTAAGCATGTGACGTGCTGCAGGGTGCAGGGACTTTCAAAGGGACCCTGGCTGCAGCAGTGGTTATCTATTCTGAGCAGGTAAGAGCATATACTTCACCTTGGGTATGGCTGATGTGATGGATGCCAGGTGAGAGAAGAGGGGGAGGAAGGAAAAAAAAAACTGTCTTTGTGGGCCCGATAGTGTTCAATCAACAGAAATTGTTTCACACAAAACGTCTCATCGCAGCAGCCACTTTAGATCAGGTCACTGATAGAGTTCAGCCGAGGTAGTGGCACACCACACCAAGAATCAGCAGTAACACAAAAAAACAAAACGAGTTCAGCAGAGACAACATAGACTGATTGTATTACAGACATGTAGTGCAATGTGAATACGAGATCACTACTCAACTGTCGCTTTGGACATTTTCCGTCGAGTTCACCTTACATCAATCTCTTTAGAAATGTAACTGCAGACCTGAGATCAGAACCATCTCATGCAGAAAGTATAGAATCAAAAAAAAAAGTATGACAAACAATACATCAAATCTCAAGACAATTACACTGGAAAACAAAAATACAGGAAAGCCCGATGTGGGGGAGCTGCAGTGAATAAATGCAGTCAAACTCCCACAGCTTCCCTCTGCATCACTGCCTCCACAATTTCAGTGAAACACACAAGCACTCAATATAAAAACTGGAAAGATGAAAGAAAAAAAAAGGTGAAAAAATCAGAACTATCAAATTTTAATTTAAAAAAATGCTTGATATATTAGTTGAGAATATATGGAATTTTCACTTAAATACGTAAACCACATACAACATTGTCATGATCTAATTTTGTTGAGACGCACCTGCAGATTACAGCAGCGGAATGAATTCAGACGTACTCAGGAACATTTTGTCTGCTTGTTTATACAGAATGACATACAAAGTACTCGAATGACATAAAAAGTACTTGGAAGGAACATCATTCTGAAGTAATACAGTAGTCCAAAGGACATCACAAACTCAACAAAGGACTTCTTACGGGGAAATGTGGAAGGTTATAGAATGCCCAAGTCAATCACCAGACCTTAACCTAACAACCAAATGGTAAAATGAACTGTTTTCAATGACAGAACGTATTTAACCCACCATAGGCTAAGAGCACAGACGGTGCACTGCAATGGCACTTTCCACCAAAAGATAAAAATTTTCAACTTTTACTGTGTGTCGTAACGATGAGAACAAATCTATTATCTTTAACAATGACAAAAGATTGTCACAGATGGGATATGTAAGTGTGTCACCTGATTTTAATCAGGGAAACATGAATAATCCAATATTACAGAGAGAAATTAAGCTGCAGTGAAACAAAAAAATAATTCAAGCAACATCAAAGATAAAGCTTCCAGTTTTAATCAGACTGCAACAGACAAACCCTGCATGACGTTAGCCGTAGTTATTCCACAGAGACCCAGAAGAACCGTTTTGAAGCTCAAAAACTGCTCCTCTGGGTGTCAAAAGACTTGACAGTACTTACTCTGCGTACATCACGGCCAGCCCATATTTGTATTAAGAGGTTGGGAATGGGTGAGACCCTGCTTGACATGAAAACATGCCTTCCATCTTCAAGTTACTGAAGAAGCTAAGATAACAGGCCGACCTTGGTTTGGATGTTTATTAAGTTATATTTTTGGGAACCGGGCGGTGATTCTCATCATAGTTTGATTTGTTGAGGGCATTAAAAATAATGGCTCACCCACTTAATACTTGTGTAGTAACTGGACATAATGTCACATTTGGAGAATTAACCAAACAAGTCATAGTACTGCAGATATTTTTAATAAAATGCCATAAAAAAACAATAAAAAGAGTTCTCCGCAGCAGCCACAGTTAGTGGCCTCGGCAACCGCAGTTTATATCTATCCTATGCGACAGCACATGAAGCCTGGTTCACACAGCAAGATAATTAGGCCGATCTTCCCTTTCCGACGATCTTAAGGACGCCCCAACAATCATGATGACAATAAAGATAATCTTATCAAATATTCCTGCCGTGTGTGGTGTGTTAAGAGCACTGTGATCTACTCGGAAAGATGTCAGGAGTGCTCCAATCGCAAATCGGGGATATTCAACATGTTGGATTGTTCCCGACTTACCAGAAAGTCCAGTGGTCGCGCCGTCTCCACTCCTTTAAAGAACGCCTTTTCGTTTTCTTTTTGTATCGCTTTTTTCCCCTCTGTTTTAAATAGTCCACAAAGTATCTCCATGTGTTTACTCTGAAGTCACGTTTAATTTCAAGAGATTTTGCGAGATTTCCTATCTGACGTGGGAATGTTCGTGTGTGAAATCTGTTCGTGTGTAGTGTTGTTGTCCTTACCGTGTGGCTTAACACCACACACTATGACCAAACCTGTTACATCTATGATTTTTTTTTTTTATCTCCACGTGTGGTCTCTCAGTTTTTGGAAACCTACAGATATTTTTAAAATCTTGCCGTGTGATACTGGGAATTAGCTGTCACTCAAAGAGACCATGCCCCAATTATGCATAATGTTATGGTTTAAAATATCTTTAAGAAGTTATTAAAAAAAAAAAAACACTCTCCACTAGTACTGTTGTCATGGAAGGTGAAACTAGCAAAAGACACCAAACCACTTTTTTGTACCAGGCTGCAAACGTGTTTCTTTCTGCTCTGAGGTTGGATACATGGGCTTCAATGGGAACCTGCTGCTTTCTAAACCCAGCATCAAGTGGTAGGTCAAGGAACTGGAACTTTATTATTCTGGGTGTGGCTCACTTAGGCCCACTGAAACTTACCGCTTGGGTTTAATGCAACACTGGGCAAAATACTAAAAGTCATCTTTCACGCATCTTTCAATTAAGTAAATTGTTGTGAGCTCGTTAACGATGAAAAATGGCCGTGACTCACATCTGTGGTTACTGACAACAGTAAATCTGCCTCAGTGAGTGGCATGACTGTTTTTTTTTACTTCTACAACTCTGGGGGTTTCTATGTGTGTGTTACATGTGAAAAATAAGCCCAACTGTTAGAGGTGATAAAGAATCAAACTACTGCAGTAAGATTGAAACATATAGAACAACAAAGAAGCTTCCAACTCAGAAACCAACAATCATGGTGCAGTAAATTTCCCAGTAATACAACGTGGCATGACATCAACTCTGCAAACTCTGTCAGGGTTCATACAGCTTAAAACCCAATGATTTTGGACTTGTAGGCAAGACTGTGGACCCTTGAGGGTGATGGAAAGACAGATTTTTTTAAGACCTTTTGGGTGAAAGTATTAAAGAAACTTAAGACCAACAATACAATAACCAAAAACTCTAGGGCCAATATAAATGGCTGAGTGTTAGAGACAAATTTGCCTAAATACTTATTGCAACATGAATGTCATTACTGGTTAAGCCATGCTGAAAAACCTTCCCTGAAAAGCCAGTTTTCATTAAGTTTAAACTTACTCATGTCATCACTTTAGTTACATTTATCTAGTTGACAGAGTTCGCTAAATTGCTTTGGGTGTTGTGGGCTGGGGTGTTTGGCTGGCTTGGTTTTTGTTTTCTGTTTCTCCCACCAGGTGGTATGCATTCAGGACCGAGTGGCTGAGCATTAGGACCTCACCCTGAACACCTGAGGCTTGTTTTCACATGCAGGTCATCAGGACTCACAGCTGTGGTGTATTTTGTCTTGATCAGAGATTGCTGCATTTAAACCTTGAATGCACAGTGTGTGATTGCCAGACGTGTGAGATCGACGTCAGGAGAACAATCTCACCATCACGGACGCAGAGACCGCTCCAGGTTTGATGGCACAGTCTGTGAAGGAGGATTGGGTGAGGTCTCACGCTCTTCAGCACACTTCCTGAGGTAATTCGGTTTTTGGTGACTTTTATGAAGTAATGACAGTGGATTTGGTGTCCCTCACACCTTGTGTTAGTGAGCTGTCATGTTATGCTAATTGTCTAATCAGCTTCTGCTGCAGTGGAGATTTGAACTGAGTTGTTCCGTGCCTGCAGGGTAAGAAGCTGATGTATAGATTTAAGCCAGGAAGTGTTTGCTGATTGCGTGCACCTTTGAGTTGTGTCTCTCTGTGTGGAGTTGGACTCCTCATGTTTTCTTTCTTCACAGACTTGGTTTGTCGCGGCCACCTGAGGGGTGTCGGCGGGGTCCCTGGGTCCGAACTGCTGTGGCTCCGGACCGTTTGCGCTGTTGAGAGCGCGCCGTGTTTCCACCTCACCAGACCGCGGACTTTTTGGTTGTTTAGCACTGCACACTGTTATGTTTATTAAATTCTGTTATCTTTTGAACCGTGCTCTGCTTATTTTATGCTGGGTCCTTTCAAACGCTGGGTCGGTGCTCCGACAGCGTCCGAAACATAACATTGGGTAATGTTACGAGAGACTTTCAATGAATTATTTAAAAAAAAAAGTATATATATATAGCCATTTGTCTTGATATTTTTAATTCCAGTGTCAGAACAAGCCTTCGGGTTTTGATTGGCTGTGGGCCTCATCACTGCTCACCAAAATCATAGCAAAAACCTGAACAGCACTATATCATTCCGCCATTATTCCCACCGCGACTGCCTCCTCCTCTTCAAACTGAAAAGCTCTGAAAACCTTTATAAAAAAAATTAAAAAAAAAGTCGATGGGTAGATCTGTAGCCATGTTGTGACGGGCAGACAAAGCAGGACCACATGAAAGTATTGTGTTTCTCTGATTGGCTCTGAGTGACTTATGATCTCACGAGACCATGGGTTTGAGAGCTAAGAATGTGTAGCTTCAGGAAGTGTTTCAATGACAGTGTTCCATTAACAGAATGTAAGAAGTAATTTGGGCATACAGGTATGTCCATAGACCTCAGAGTGTTAAGACATACTAATACCAATACTAATACCACCTTATTTTTAAATTAACAAATGCAATGCTTTTTAAGATTTATTTTAAGGATTTGTGGTAACCCTGTCTATACCTCACCCATATGCTGATGATATGCAAGTATGCATGCCTATTGTTGCAGGCAGTGTTACATTCTATACGGCTGGACGCTTGTTTGACTGCAGTAGAAAGCTGGATGTTATCTCAGTTTCAGCTTTTAGATTGTGACAAAAGTAGGGCTGAAAGGATTAGTTGAGTAACTCGAGTAATTCGATTACAAAAAATGTTTGACGCAAATTCTGTGCCTCAAAGGTCAGTTTAATGGTGTAGTACATATGCCAGGCCTATGTGTGGCACTGTAACATCCCCATAAAAAAAAACAGAAGACTAGCGCATATGCCATGAAAGAGCTTGATTAATGAAGCACCAAAAGCTACAGCTTTCCAACGTGGCACACAGAGTAAAGTAAAGCCTTTAAAGAGAAAGAGGGTCCACGCTGATCATCTGAAATAACCTACTGCGCATTTAAAGCAACGCAGGGTGTTTGTCTATTTTTTAAAAAACACACAGCTTGGTTCGCTGGCTGCGCTCCACTCTATGTGCACTTTACGTTAATGAAGTTTATTCAAAAACCGCCTTTATTCGGATTGGATCAGAGTTTCATCAACAGGGTGCAGAAGGGCTTTATCAATGTGGCTTTTGTGGAAAAGCTGCACTCCAGAGCCCGGTTTTTCACAGACTGCGCTCATGTCCGTCTGCAGCCTGACGGACTAGATTACAGAGACCGTCTGCATTCACGGCCCGGTGTCAGGGGATGCTGAGCTCCTGACACCAGGAAAGATCCAAAACATGTAAAGATGTGAAAAAAATAAATAACTACCCAGGAAAACAGAAAGGGATACACTAAATTTGACAATCTGCATGATGGCGCAATGACATTGTGTCATGGCTTAGGGAGAGTCTTGGACTACTGATGTTTAAAAATGCAAAAGTACTTTTTATACAATTACTTGATTAAAAAATTGCTAGAATAATCAATTTCAAAAATATTCTATAACCGCAGCCCTAGACAAAAGTAAGATGATGGTCGTTGGCGCTATTTGATCATTTCGCACAATCTCTTGATGACTATGTGGGTTAAACACTGACAGTTTAAATCTGGGTGTGATATCTGACCATTCCATGTCTTTTGATTTACGTATTACAGAGGTGGACCGGACTTGCCTGGTTTAATTTATGCGACACTGCAATGAGTCCAGTCTATTACTGACACAGAAGCATAGGTTCATGCGTTGATATGCTCAGGCACTTACGACTTAATATTTTATTTTCTGGTTTACAACATGTTGGTATATTAAGAGACCTCCAAGTTATCAGGAACATGTCTGATAGAGTTTTGACTAAAATGTCATTATTGTCATTGGCCTCTACCGGTGGTTGGCTCTCACTGCGGTATTGTATCACTTCCTGTTCCGGAGCACAGCGGTGTTTTGCTGTATCTGTTAGCTGTTTAATCTGCGCAGTTAGATTCATCTAGATGATTTGTTTCACAGTGTAATCTTCACGTGCCTTAACTAAAGCACTCCCTCTGCTGAATCACCTCTAAATTATTTACACATTATTCACTTTGTGTGTTTTTAGGAATCCGCTAGCTTAGCGCAGCTACTAGCTCTTAGCCGGTTTAGCATGGCGGCTTCTCCTGTCTCTCCCGCACTTTTCTG
The DNA here is from genome assembly GCF_902500255.1 of Thalassophryne amazonica. Classification (NCBI taxonomy): domain Eukaryota; kingdom Metazoa; phylum Chordata; class Actinopteri; order Batrachoidiformes; family Batrachoididae; genus Thalassophryne; species Thalassophryne amazonica. Next base: position 124,017,136 of record NC_047104.1, read on the forward strand.
CTTTGGGTGTGAAATGTTTAGTTATTCCTCGGCCTCTTTTAGCAGTAATGGTACTTGTAATAAGTGTAGCTTATTATAGCTTTGGAGGCCAGGCTGGGCGAATTGGAGATTCGGCTCCGCATCTTGGAAAATCCTACAGCTAGCCAGGACCCTGTAGTTGGTGCAGACCAAGGTAGCTTAGCCGCCGTTAGCTGTCCCCCAGCAGATCCCAAGCAGCCGGGAAAGCAGGCCGGCTGGGTGACTGTGAGGAGGAAGCGTAGTCCTAAACAGAAGCCCCTGTACACCACCAACCCATTCACATCTCTAACCATTTTTCCACACTCGGCGACACACCCGCCGAGGAACAAACTCTGGTTATTGGCGACTCTGTTTTGAGAAATGTGAAGTTAGCGACACCAGCAACCATAGTCAATTGTCTTCCGGGGGCCACAGCAGGTGACACTGAAGGAAATTTGAAACTGCTGGCTAAGGCTAAGCATAAATTTGGTAAGATTGTAATTCAGGTCGGCAGTAATGACACCCGGTTACGCCAATCGGAGGTCACTAAAATTAACATTGAATCGGTGTGTAACTTTGCAAAAACAATGTCGGACTCTGTAGTTTTCTCTGGGCCCCTCCCCAATCGAACTGGGAGTGACATGCTTAGCCGCATGTTCTCCTTGAATTGCTGGCTGTCTGAGTGGTGTCCAAAAAATGAGGTGGGCTTCATAGATAATTGACAAAGCTTATGGGGAAAACCTGGTCTTGTTAGGAGAGACGGCATCCATCCCACTTTGGATGCAGCAGCTCTCATTTCTAGAAATCTGGCCAATTTTATTAAACCCTCCAAACCGTGACTATCCAGGGTTGGGACCAGGAAGCAGAGTTGTAGTCTTACACACCTCTCTGCAGCTTCTCTCCCCCTGCCATCCCCCCAATACCCCATCCCCGTAGAGACGGTGCCTGCTCCCAGACCACCAACAACCAGTAAAAAAATCTATTTAAGCATAAAAATTCAAAAAGAAAAAATAATATAGCACCTTCAACTGCACCACAGACTAAAACAGTTAAATGTGGTCTATTAAACATTAGGTCTCTCTCTTCTAAGTCCCTGTTAGTAAATGATATAATAATTGATCAACATATTGATTTATTCTGCCTTACAGAAACCTGGTTACAGCAGGATGAATATGTTAGTTTAAATGAGTCAACACCCCCGAGTCACACTAACTGTCAGAATGCTCGTAGCACGGGCCGAGGGGGAGGATTAGCAGCAATCTTCCACTCCAGCTTATTAATTAATCAAAAACCCATAGAGAGTTTTAATTCATTTGAAAGCTTGACTCTTAGTCTTGTCCATCCAAATTGGAAGTCCCAAAAACCAGTTTTATTTGTTATTATCTATTGTCCACCTGGTCGTTACTGTAAGTTTCTCTGTGAATTTTCAGACCTTTTGTCTGACTTAGTGCTTAGCTCAGATAAGATAATTATAGTGGGCGATTTTAACATCCACACAGATGCTGAGAATGACAGCCTCAACACTGCATTTAATCTATTATTAGACTCAATTGGCTTCGCTCAAAATGTAAATGAGTCCACCCACCACTTTAACCATACATTAGATCTTGTTCAGACTTATGGTATGGAAATTGAAGACTTAACAGTATTCCCTGAAAGCCCCCTTCTGTCTGATCATTTCTTAATAACATTTACATTTACTTTAATGGACTACCCAGCAGTGGGGAATAAGTTTCATTACAGTAGAAGTCTTTCGGAAAGCGCTGTAACTAGGTTTTAGGATATGATTCCTTCTTTGCTATGTTCTCCAATGTCATATACCAACACAGTGCAGAGTAGCTACCTAAACTCTGTGAGTGAGATAGATTATCTCGTCAATAGTTTTACATCCTCATTGAGCACAACTTTGGATGCTGTAGCTCCTCTGAAAAAGAGAGCCTTAAATCAGAAGTGCCTGACTCCATGGTATAACTCTCAAATTCGCAGCTTAAAGCAGATAACCCATAAGTTGGAGAGGAAATGGCGTTTCACTAATTTAGAAGATCATCACTTAGCCTGGAAAAAGAGTCTGTAGCTCTATAAAAAAGCCCTCCGTAAAGCTAGGACATCTTACTAATCACTAATTGAAGAAAATAAGAACAACCCCAGGTTTCTTTTCAGCACTGTAGCCAGGCTGACAAAGAGTCAGAGCTCTGTTGAGCCGAGTATTCCTTTAACTTTAACTAGTAATGACTTTGTGACTTTCTTTGCTAATAAAATTTTAACTATTAGAGAAAAAATTACTCATAACCATCCCAAAGATATATCGTTATCTTTGGCTGCTTTCAGTAATGCTGGTATTTGGTTAGACTCTTTCTCTCCGATTGTTCTGTCTGAGTTATTTTCATTAGTTACTTCCTCCAAACCATCAACATGTCTATTAGACCCCATTCCTACCAGGCTGCTCAAGGAAGCCATACCATTAATTAATGCTTTGATCTTAAATATGATCAATCTATCTTTATTAGTTGGTTATGTACCACAGGCTTTTAAGGTGGCAGTAATTAAACCATTACTTAAAAAGCCATCACTTGACCCAGCTATCTTAGCTAATTATAGGCCAATCTCCAACATTCCTTTTCTAGCCAAAATTCTTGAAAGGTTAGTTGTAAAACAGCTAACTGATCATCTGCAGAGGAATGGTTTATTTGAAGAGTTTCAGTCAGGTTTCAGAATTCATCATAGTACAGAAACAGCATTAGTGAAGGTTACAAATGATCTTCTTATGGCCTCAGTGTGGACTCATCTCTGTGCTTGTCCTGTTAGACCTCAGTGCTGCTTTTGATACTGTTGACCATAAAATTTTATTACAGAGATTAGAGCATGCCATAGGTATTAAAGGTACTGCGCTACGGTGGTTTGAATCATATTTATCTAATAGATTACAATTTGTTCATGTAAATGGGGAGTCTTCTTCACAGACTAAGGTTAATTATGGAGTTCCACAAGGTTCTGTGCTAGGACCAATTTTATTCACTTTATACATGCTTCCCTTAGGCAGTATTATTAGAAAGCATTGCTTAAATTTTCATTGTTACGCAGAAGATACCCAGCTTTATCTATCCATGAAGCCAGAGGACACACACCAATTACTTCAACTGCAGGAATGTCTTACAGACATGAAGACATGGATGACCTCTAATTTCCTGCTTTTAAATTCAGATAAAACTGAAGTTATTGTACTTGGCCCCACAAATCTTAGAAACATGGTGTTTAACCAGATCCTTACTCTGGATGGCATTACCCTGACCTCTAGTAATACTATGAGAAATCTTGGAGTCATTTTTGATCAGGATATGTACTTCAATGCGCATATTAAGCAAATATGTAGGACTGCTTTTTTACATTTGCGCAATATCTCTAAAATTAAAAAAGGTCTTGTCTCAGAGTGATGCTGAAAAACTAATTCATGCATTTATTTCCTCTAGGCTGGACTACTGTAATTCATTATCAGGTTGTCCTAAAAGTTCCCTGAAAAGCCTTCAGTTAATTCAAAATGCTGCAGCTAGAGTACTGATGGGGACTGGAAGGAGAGAGCATATTTCACCCATATTGGCCTCTCTTCATTGGCTTCCTGTTAATTCTAGAATAGAATTTAAAATTCTTCTTACTTATAAGGTTTTGAATAATCAGGTCCCATCTTATCTTAGGGACATAGTAGAGAAGCTTGACTCTTCGACTGGACTGGGTTGCTTGACGTGAGGATGTTTCGCTTCAAATCACAGAAGCTTCCTCAGCTAAAATTCTTGCTCTGGTAGTCAAACTTCTGTCTCGACTCTTGTAGAGAAGAATAAACCGATTATCTTAGGGACCTCTTACTACCATACCACCCCAATAGAGCGCTTCGCTCTCAGACTGTAGGCTTACTTGTAGTTCCTAGGGTTTTTAAGAGTAGAATGGAAGGCAGAGCCTTCAGCTTTCAGGCTCCTCTCCTGTGGAACCAGCTCCCAATTCAGATCAGGGAGACAGACACCCTCTCTACTTTTAACATTAGGATTAAAACTTTCCTTTTTGCTAAAGCTTATAGTTAGGGTTGGATCAGGTGACCCTGAACCATCCCTTAGTTATGCTGCTATAGACTTAGACTGCTGGGGGGTTCCTGTGATGCACTGAGTGTTTTTCTCTTTTTGCTCTGTATGCACCACTCTGCATTTAATCATTAGTGATTGATCTCTGCTGTCTTCCACAGCATGTCTTTTTCCTGATTCTCTCCCCTCAGCCCCAACCAGTCCCAGCAGAAGACTGCCCCTCCCTGAGCCTGGTTCTGCTGGAGGTTTCTTCCTGTTAAAAGGGAGTTTTTCCTTCCCACTGTCGCCAAGTGCTTGCTCACAGGTGGTCGTTTTGACCGTTGGGGTTTTTCTGTAATTATTGTATGGCTTTTGCCTTACAATATAAAGCGCCTTGGGGCAACTGTTTGTTGTGATTTGGTGCTATATAAATAAAATTGATTTGATTTGCTGTATTCACAGTAGCAGTGGCTGTGGTCATACTTACTGAGTTACTAGTGATTTATGTGCCAACACATGCCCTGATGTGTCAGAGCATCACCTGCTGCATGTTCCAGGAATGCAAAAATAATTCAACAGGTAGTACAGCCTCTGCTTATGTGCTTCAAATATTTGGAACAGTTTACCAGACAATATAACACAAATTGGTTGCACATTTTAAATGAAGACAAAGCATCTCTTTTTGTCTAGTATATGTAATTAGCTTGGAGTTTTAAATTTAACTAATTTCTTCTGATTTTTGTTTACTGGTATGTTAAAGTTGAATCCACATTTTTATTATGTTCTTGTTGCTTGTTTACATTTCACTTAATTTTGTGAGTCAATTTTGTTGTTTTTATGTCTTGTGTGTTAGCAGATTATTGCTGTTTTTAACTGTAAAGAATTTGGAAGAGCTTTATGAATAAATATGAATTGAACTGTATATTATTGCTCATGCAAACATTGTATGGTCTGGCAATAAAACGTCCTACGTTGCTACACACATCTATATGTAAATATCTGTAAATACAAGCTGACATTGTAATACTAAACTCTTATTAATCTGTGGATGACAAAATTTAAATACCCTCAGTGTGGCAAAAAAAAAAAAATAATAATAGTCACATTTTGTTCCAAAGACATGCATCTTAGGTAAATTGGAAACTTTAAATTGGCCATAGGTGTGCATGCGGGTGTGAATGTGTTTGTCCATATGTTGCCCTGTGATAGACTGGCATCCTGTCCAGGTTGTACCCCGCCTCACACCTCATGACTGCTGGGATAGGCTCCAGCCACCCCGTGACACTTAGAGTAAGAGCATTTAGAGTAAGCGGGTACAGAAAACGGATGGATCAACATGGTTCCACTACTTTAGCAGATTACTGCAACTGCCCATCGCTAGTTTATAATAAGGTCATTAATTTAAGATTTCACCCTCACCTTGCAGAGGGAACTCAAGTCGAAGCCATAAGAAAGAGCATTTCGAGAGCCAGTATTCATGTAGTTTCCCAGAAGTAGCACCAGTTCAAGTAGTTGACCAAAGGCGCGACTCTTCTTGACTTCATCGCAGGCAGCATCAACAGCCAGGATGTCTGGCCGTAAATTGTTCACTTGCTCCTCAAACTGCAGCCTGAAGAGGATGTGACTGAGGCGAGGACGCAGCCGCTTTACACTGCCCATCTGCAAAGAAGAAGAGGAGACTCATGAAAAGAAAAAAACAACATGTACGAGTACAGAAAGGACCTAAGCAAGAAATGGAAAAACAAGTACTGTGAAAGAGCGAGACCAAAACATAGTCAATTCTAAAATAAACTTTAATCAAACTTCTGATACATTCTTACATTAAAATGAACTAAGCTAAAATACATTTATGCAGCAGGCATGCTGGAAAGTGCTGCTAGGCAGCAGAAATAGATGCAGACAGTGATTTGATTTGGAACCCAGGTCTGCTAAGTTAATTACGGAGTTTATGTGCATATAAGGCAGGCATCAGAGGGGTGGAATATACAATAGGCTGCCTTGGATTACCACTCTCACACAATTAGAGAAAATTTGAAAATATTGCACTGGGCCCAGGGTTTGGCCACAAGCGCGAGTGTGTATGTGTGTGGGGCAGTAAGAGCGGCACAGGTTCCAATTGTCTGTTTCACACAACAGCTGGCTGTGCAGTTTGACATCCTTCGTCAAGGGTTTAATTATAGCTACTGTAATGTTATCAAATGACTGTCTGTGTCTTTATGAAGGAAAACAACTGAGAAAATAGCACAATTACGTGAACAAAATAAAAAAAGGGAGAGGACAACATATATCATGCAGTAAGTATAACTCAGTAAAGAGAAGATTACAACAGGCTTCGAGAAGTGAACACACCGGCGTTCTGTCAAGGTGAACGGATACTTAGCTGTTGCCATTTCTATAAAGCTACGGTGTGCAAGAGACAAAACTGAGCGACTCAAGGAAGTGAGTGGGGAAAGAAAGTTGTGAAAAATGTAGTTTGCATATTTTGGCCCAGTTACACAAGATGGCATCATTTGTGATATCACTGTGTGTTCTAAAATTTTGTCAAAACGCATAAGGGACGCAAAAACACCATGGGTAACTGCTTCAGTGTCCCTTGTGTGTCTTCTCCAGTGTACACTGGATTGGAGCAGAGTTTGCTGTGGTCTAAAAGCCACTGCTTGTGGGCCAAGACATCAAAGAACTCCAAGACGCACACGCACACACATCTCGGGTGTCCCAAAAAAATATGCAACATTTTATCAGCAAAGAAAATGGTCAAAGCATATGTCTCGGAAATACATTTATGGCTGATAGAAAGCTGAAAGGTTGAAGTTTTTCATACCAATGTCAATATTGGCCCTGCATTTTGTCAGTCTAGCATAAAGTCGCTGCACATGTTGACACTCTTGGTCTGGTGCCAAAACTCAATTTTTGTTGCTGTAGTATGGTTAATTTTGGCATTTTCCTGAGTCTAAATGTTGTATATTTTTTGGGGATATATATATATATATATATATATATATATACACACACACACACACACACACGAGGGCTGTCAATAAAGTAACTGTCTTTTTAATTTTTTTCAAAAACTATATGGATTTAATTCATATGTTTTTATGTCAGACATGCTTGAAACCTCGTGCGCATGCGTGAGTTTTTCCACGCCTGTCGGTGACGTCATTCGCCTGTGAGCACTCCTTGTGGGAGGAGTCGTCCAGCCCCTCGTCGGAATTCCTTTGTCTGAGAAGTTGCTGAGAGACTGGCGCGTTGTTTGATCAAAATTTTTTTCTAAACCTGTGAGACACATCGAAGTGGACACGGTTCGAAAAATTAAGCTGGTTTTCAGTGAAAATTTTAACAGCTGATGAGAGATTTTGAGGTGATTCTGTCGCTTTAAGGACTTCCCATGGTGCGAGACGTCGCTCAGCGCTCTCAGCCACCGTCAGCCTGTTCAAGCTGAAAACCTCCACATTTCAGGCTCTATTGATCCAGGACGTCGTGAGAGAACAGAGAAGTTTCAGAAGAAGTCGGTTTCAGCATTTTATCCGGATATTCCACTGTTAAAGGAGATTTTTTTAATGAAAGACGTGCGGACGGGTCCGCGCGTCGGGACGCAGCCGACGCGGTGCGGCGGCACAGGAAAAACCCCTCCGTGTTGATAACCATTTGTAAAATCCAGGCGGCTTTTGATGGCTTTCAGTGGAGTGAGTATATGAGAAATTGTTTAACAGCAGGACATGTTCCAACTTGTCCTTAAGGCTTCCAACAGAGGTGTTTTTCCTGTGGCGGAGCGTCGCGGCGGCTGCGTCCTGACGTGCGGACCCGTACGCACGTCTTTCATTAAAAAAATCTCCTTTAACAGTGGAATATCCGGATAAAATGCTGAAACCGACTTCTTCTGAAACTTCTCTGTTCTCTCACGACGTCCTGTATCAATAGAACCTGAAATGTGGAGGTTTTCAGCTTGAAACAGGCTGACGACGCCGCCTGAGAGCGCTGTGCGACGTCTCGCACCGTGGGAAGTCCTTAAAGCGACAGAATCCCCCCAGAATCTCTCATCCGGTGTTAAAATTTTCACTGAAAACCAGCTTAATTTTTCGAACCGTGTCCACTTCGATGTGTCTCACAGGTTTAGAAAAAATTTTGATCAAACAAAGCGCCAGTCTCTCAGCAACTTCTCAGACAAAGGAATTCCGACGAGGGGCTGGATGACTCCTCCCACAAGGAGTGCTCACAGGCGAATGACGTCACCGACAGGCGTGGAAAAACTCACGCATGCACACGAGGGTTCAAGCATGTCTGACGTAAAAACATATGAATGAAATCCATATAGTTTTTGAAAAAAATAAAAAGGACAGTCACTTTATTGACAGCCCTCATATATAATATATATATATATTATATATATATAGACACACACACACCAGTAAAACAAGCTCAATATTAAATGATTAATTTTCCACACTCTTCAAATTTATTTTGTGTATTTCTCCGTAATTCATGTGGGTGGCCTCAGCTAATTCAGCAGAAAAATCAAATCATTGGATAATTAGCACCTTTCGCTGGACTCTTCTGGGCTAGAAAACTGACAGCTGCAAAAAATACACACACACACCTTCAACCACTTATCCAGGATTGGTAAAGGGAGCAACAGCTCCAGTAAGAGACCCCAGACTTCCCTTTCACAGGCCACATTGACCCATTGTTGTCTTTCTGCTGCCTGATTCTGTTTTTTCTCTCTAATGTGCGGTTCCATCCAGATATAGGATTGGGCGTCTTCTGCAAGCCTGGTCCTGCACACCAGCATGGACTCCCACAAAATTTCATGTATATTTGTATTGTCGCAACTGTCGCATGGCGGCGCAACTCACGTATGCTGCGGCCTTCACTCACTTTGCCTCAATTCAGATGACGGACTGCTTCAAATTTAAAGCACATAAACAACGTCAAATGTATATGTGTTGTCTTTAATTCTGATGTGTGCCATTATTACGGTAAACAAGTAATTGTGGATTAATTGCTGTATTCTGAGGTAATTGGAGTGTAAACGTAATCTTGTTGCATTTGTAATGACAATGATAACTAGAAGCACTCAGAGTGCAAACCTCCGCCAAGGCCATGGGGTCACTGACACCATAACATCTACACGCCGTGGAATCACTGAACCTAAAAAAGTTAAACAATGTTTGCTCAGTAGTAAAAAAAAGTTTCATCTGCTGTGACTGGATAGCATGTATCCTTAGCGCTTGGCATCACAAAAATTCAATTTATTATTCAACTAAACTGCAAATATATGAATTTTTTAATATTTATGAAACACTTCTCTAAACAAGGCCATAGGGTCACTGACCCTAAAGAGATTCCCTCCTTGGCACAGTGATCTATTTCTTTTTGTCTCTTTCTCTAAAATTGTATATAATAATCATTAGATTATTAATATATAAACAAAAATAAATTTAAGAAATATTACAATTTGAAAACAAATGCACCCGAACGTGATGACAGCTGCAACTGCTTAATGCTAACTTTTAACATTGAAAATGCCATAGATATGCTAACAAGTTAGCATCAGGATCCGGATCGTGATCCAGATCACCACAAAAATTGAATCACTTGTTCCTCTTGTCATTTCCAACCACTCCACAAAATTTCTATAAACAAAAATAAATTTAAGAAATATTACAATTTGAAAAGAAATGCACCGGAACGTGATGACAGCTGCAACTGCTTAATGCTAACTTTTAACATTGAAAATGCCATAGATATGCTAACACGTTAGCATCGGGATCCAGATCATGATCCAGATCACCACTAAAATTTAATCACTTGTTCCTCTTGTCATTTCCAACCACTCCACAAAATTTCATCAAAATCCGTTCAAAACGTTTTGAGTTATCCTGCTGACAGACAGACAGACAGACAAACAAACAAACAAACAAACAAACAAACGCGACCGAAAACATAACCTCCTTGGCGGAGGTAATAAATCTCATTCCATTCGTCAACTGTGTCGGTAGTATGGCCCAAGCAGAGAGTCACCCCTTTGAGTCTGGTCTGCTTGAGGTTTATTCCTCAAATCAGAGGGAATTTTTTTCCTTACCACTGTCGCCTGTGTGCTTGCTCTAGGGGTTGGTAAGGTTAGAGCTTACTTGTGTGAAGTGCCTTGAGGCAGCTTTGTAGTGATCTGGTGCAATATAAATGAAATAAATTGAAATCGATACTGCAGCATCCTCTTTTTACAAGTACATATAAAAAAAATAGAATATTGTGAAAAAGCTAAATGTTTTTCCAATTGCAGAAATATTATACACACACACACATACACATATATATATATACACATACCCCATATACCCCAGACACAGTCCTGGACCATTACGTTTCATTTGGTCTTACGTGCCCCCAAAAGGATCCCGACCTGCGGTCTTTCCCAGCCGCCAGTGGGGTTTTCCCCACAGTCAGCAGAGCTTTCCCTGCAGTCACTGGAACTTTCCCCAGAGTCAGTCAATAGACAAAATAATATTTCACAATACACCTTACGGTGCGATGGGACCTGGAGTAGTAAAATTTAGCCCACCTGCCTACCTCCAGTAGCCATGCACCACCCCTGGGGGACCTGTTGTGTTACAAGGATGCAGGCACACAGGGAGCCCCCACTAAGTCAACAAAGGGACATAGCTACTGGAAAACCCTCCCAGGCAAGCTAGATAAATACTACCCCAGACACAGCCCTGGACCATTACGTTCCATTTGGTCTTACGTGCCCCCAAAAGGATCCCGACCTGAGGTC